>NW_011495022.1:4786599-4804994 GCF_000754665.1 Bison bison bison | reverse complement strand
GTGGCTGCGGGGAGCGGTAGACAGTCCCGGGGAATGTTTATACTTCAAGGTGTCTTGGAATGGTGTATGCATTTGAAGCAAACGGGGCTTTGCGTTTGACAGAACCCTGGCCACCCTTCCAAGCTGTCTGCTGGCTTTGAGCGTGGAGTTTGATTTTGGCACAAGCTCCTGAAAGCAGTTTTCTTTCCGTATGCCCTCCTCAACCCCATTCCCACCCCGAAAGCCCCTAACATTGCGGAGGGCCTGTGCCACCATCCAAGGACCGAAAGAGAAGTTCCAAAATGAAAGGTGCCAGTCCCTTCTTTCCTAAAGTTCACTGTAAAGCACACGCAACCCCGGAATTAGTGAGGACCTCCTCAACTTCGATGTCTTTGCCCCCTCCCTCCAGGCCCCAGACTAAAGATTCTGGGTCCACCCTTGGAAGTTGGCATCGGCTTCAGTGGAGGCTGGGGGCCGTGAGTCTCCCCACCCCATGGGAGGCGCCAGCCAGAGGCATTGATGTTCCCCGCGGGCACCCTGGCTCCTGCCTGTCTGACTGTGGGTCCAGCTTAGCTATTGTGAATCGACATTTCCCGGGGCCTAACCTGGGCCTCAGTCCAAGTGGGGTGAGAGTCCTCCTCCCCAAATGTCGTTGTGTTCCTCTTTAGCCAGCTCCAGCGGGGGCGCTTGTGGCCTTGGAGGGCCCCTTGGCCTTTGCTGGCAGCCTCTCCTAGACCACGAGTGCTCAGCAATCTGTGGTCCCTTTCCTCTCGGCAGCGCCCAAGTTGAGTCTAAAAAAGACCAGGGAATTGGGGAATTGGACCAGGACTTCTCCGGGCTGCAGACCTGACCTTTCTGGGATCATTCAGGGCATGTGGGGCTCATGGAGCATGGCCCCAGCATCTTGAGTCACTGAGGTCTCAGAGCTTGAAGTGAAGGGAGATTGGAAGAAGTAGGAGTCTTTTGTGTCTGCAAAGGGAAGAGGTTCCTAGGCTGCTGGTCCTTTTGCAATGTCTCCCTAGACCCGTCTTTGCATTGGTGGCGGCTTCTCTGGCCTCCCCAGTTGCCCTTTTGAGGTCTTTTCACATCGGCTGGGAGGTGCATGGTGCAACCCAGAAGGGTGCTTGGAGGAAGCAGCTTTTAAAATTTGTGCCCATCCATTCTGCCCCCCAAAAGTGGCACATCTCTGAGAGGTCACTCAGGGCCCAAAATCAGTGGATCCCCAGGTCCGCCCAGGCCCAGGGCCGCTGCCCTTCTTCCCTGTGACAGGAAGCGCAGATGCAAGTCACTTCTTGATTACAAATGCTAATTTCTTGCTGAAGCGACCCTTTTAATTTTTCTCTGGAAAGAACTGTGCCAGGGAGAAGGATGTCTTGATACAATTGTGGATATTCATCTCCTTTATGGTACAATATTGATTTATTATTAATGGTAACTGCTCCAACTGATCTAAAGATGATCGAAAACAGCAGCTATGTAGCTACCTTAAATACTTGGAAGCAAAATAAAGCCTGGCCTTGAAAACCCAGCCTTTTCATTCCATTTGCTTTATCTTAGCCTTAGGGTCTTAGACAAAGTTTCTATCCTCCCAGGCTCAGATCATTCTCTTCCTTGTATTGTTTCTATTTTGCTTGATTTTTATAATAAAATTCCTCCAAAATATTGGCAATTTCTGGCCTCAAGGAGCTGGTCTGAAGATAAAAATTTGAAAAAGAATAAATAGAATTTTGTGATAATAGATTCAAAATTATATCTGATACACATATTCCACCCCCTCCGGTGAGTGAAGATGACCTATTTAAAACCAAATCCAGTGTGGGAGTGACTGAGCCTGAAGGCGAAGGGAGCTGAAACAGAAAGGCTCCCCAAATTCAGGAGGCAGAGGTCCTGGTTAACGGCAGATATATCCCTTCGGTGAGGAATTGCTGGTTTTTAGCTTGGATGTTTTCTTCATGTATAAATAAAGATTATGAAAGGACATTTGATGGGCATAAAATTTGTGATGAGATTGAACACTCTTGCCTCTCTTGTGGGATAGGGAGAACTGGACAGCGGAGTTCCGGGCAGCTCCCTTGGTCGACAGGCAAGGGAGGACAGTACTGGAGCGCCAGGCTGGCGTCAGGGCGCCTGCCGAGAGCGTGTGCAGCGGGCACTTTGTCCAGCCCTGGGCACGCTTAGCTGTGGCTGAGATCATGATCTCCGCCTTGAGAGAAGGCAATTTTCGGGGTGCTAGTCCGTGGCTGTTAGCTTTGAACAGGACCTTAGCAGACTTGAGTCAAAAGTTGGGTTTTTTCCCCTGCCTTCCTCACTTCCCCACCCCCAAGCCTAAAAACAGCCACCCCTGCCGAAGGTAATGTTTAAACCTCCGCTTCCTTAGCCGGCATCCCGCAGCCGGAGCAGTTAGAGGCGCCAGGCTTTTAACCTGACAATGATGTTGTATTTGAACAGCTGCGTAAAGGTTTAAAAGGTCTGTCTCATTGCCACCGAGGAGTTTTTTTAAAAGGGGTTATTGTTTGGGCGAGGGCACTGTGAGGGGACAGCCGAAGCAGTCCCAAGGCCGAAAATAATGTCCAACGACTTTTTCCACCAGGCCAGGGGAGATTCCTTTTGGGGAGGGCTGGACAAAGGGTTTGCTGGAAAAGGTTTTTGTGAAGGAGTGAGCGGGCTACTACATCCACCAGTAGGCTGAGCATCGGGCTCCCAAAAAAAAAAAAAAAAAAGCAAGGCAGAAACCCAGTTTGCCCACAAGTTCAGTCTCTGGGCCTGAAATCCAAGGCCAGCCCCCGTGACAGGAGTGTGGGGAGAAGAAAACACGGATGCCTCCCCAGACAGAGAACTGGTTTACGATCAGAGTTTCCGGGGCCCATCTCCTCTCTCAGATGCAGGAAAGGGGATCCAGGAAGCCTGAGAATGGCTCCAGTGCCCTAGCCGGGCCCCTCACCCAAGGCAAACCTTTGGAAATCAAGTTTAAAGCTCCCTGCTGCTGCCCTGAGGCCTCGGCTTCCGAAGGACTGCTCACCGCCTGCAACAGAGAACGAGGGAGGAAGTTGTTGAAGAAGTTTCTCATAAAACTGAGTTTCCATGGTGGTGATGGTGGTTGTTCTTTTAATGAGGTCGACCACAACCCCAGACCAAATCCTTTTTATAGAACTTTCCCTCACCAAAGGAAACAGAAGACTAAGGTTCTCTCACCTCCTTTTTTCCCTCCCTTCCCTTATCCAAACAAAACCTTCTCAAATAATTTTAGGAATTGCCCAAAACTGTAAAACTCAACTTCTGACAAAAGTATAGCTTTTAATGTTTGACAATTTGTGTTAAAACAAAAATTGACCTTCTTGGTTAGTAGCAAGGGGGAAAAATCAATAGTATAATTTTCAATAATTCATAAAGCGAACGCCATTATGCTAAATCTTAACTATTAATCTTATCCTTTACAAAGTCTCGATTGATTTGTTAATAAAATATCTTCCCGTGTGTGGCAACAGCGGGTATAACTCTTTAAAAACCTTCAGAAGCAAGAAAATTACCAAGTAACCCAAGAATGTAGATGAGAATTTTATTGATCGCCCTGATTCTTCTTAATATGTATTAATAAATTCCACAACCTTTTGTACCTTGCACTTGTCAAAAACCAATGCTTTTACAAAATCCATAAAAGGAAAACATATTTTTCTTTGCAGAAGAACCATATGACACCTTTGCATCACTCTCTCCTGCTTGGCCCAGTCAATTTTCTAAAACTTCTGGAGTCAGAGGGTGAGAGTTTCCCCTTCCTAGAAAACATTCTTTTCTCTCTTCTTCCTTCCTTCCTCTTTGCCCTCTATTTTCAGGGCGTGTGGGGAGGGAAACCTCGGTTTAGTTGGTTTAGTTCTTCCGCTAAGAACCCGGGGGTGGGGGGACGCTTTCGCGGATGCCGCGCTGCTGGCGAGGGACTGTCTCCAGGCTGAAAGCTCCCAGCGGCCCGGCCCGCAGAGGTCGGGGTGTGGTTCCCTGAAGAGCCGAAGGCTCGAGTAGCCCACCGGGGCGCAGAGGCGCCGGGAGCTGGGGCGGGCTGGCGGGCCGAGGCAGAGGACAGTGCCGGGGCCGGGCCGGTCCTCGGGGCTCCGCGGTGCTGGTCAGCTGCGTGGCCTCTCGGCCCTCGCGGCCCTTCTCGACTCCACTCCCCAGGATATCTTGGACGCGTCTAAGGCGCCAGAGCTCTTTCCTGTGGACTCCTGGGGTGGGATGTCTCAGAGTCTGGGGAGTCCAACTCACCTTCCCAGGCTGTCCGAGACAAAATGAACCAGGCTGGGCCCCCACCCACCGCCCTGGCCCCGGCCCTCTCGGGCGCCTTCTGCCTGGGTGTGTGCGGGGAATGCTTCTGTGTGCTGGCGCCACGGCGCCCGGGCTGCCCTCCCCGCGTGTGTCCTCCCGGAGACCCCTCGGGCCGAGCCTTTCCTTCCGCCTGCGGGCCCAGAGGCTGGAGTGGGGGACGCGAGTGGGGCGGGCGGGCAGAGCGAGCCCCGGGAGGCCGGCGGGCGGCGGAGAGCGCTGCGCCGGTTGTCTCCAGCGCGCACTATCGCGGGCGCGTAGTAGATGTCGCTGTTGTCCGCGCTTACGCGGCCGGCTGGCCGGGCTCTGGAGCACGTGACCTGCGAGGAGGCTGCGGCTCAAGGCCATTTTCAAATCTCATTGGCTTGGTTGTCATGTGGTCGGCAGAGGCATCCACAATTACACGGGGAATGTTTTCCTAGAGATGTCAGCCTACAAAGGACACAATCTCTCTTCTTCAAATTCCTCCCCAAAATGTCCTTTCCCAACAGCTCTCCTGCTGCTAATACTTTTTTAGTAGATTCCTTGATCAGTGCCTGCAGGAGTGACAGTTTTTATTCGAGCAGCGCCAGCATGTACATGCCACCACCTAGCGCAGACATGGGGACCTATGGAATGCAAACCTGTGGACTGCTCCCGTCTCTGGCCAAAAGAGAAGTGAACCACCAAAATATGGGTATGAATGTGCATCCTTATATACCTCAAGTAGACAGTTGGACAGACCCGAACAGATCTTGTCGAATAGAGCAACCTGTTACACAGCAAGTCCCCACTTGCTCCTTCACCACCAACATTAAGGAAGAATCCAATTGCTGCATGTATTCTGATAAGCGCAACAAACTCATTTCTGCTGAGGTCCCATCGTACCAGAGGCTGGTCCCTGAGTCCTGTCCCGTTGAGAACCCCGAGGTTCCTGTCCCTGGATATTTTAGACTGAGTCAGACCTACGCCACCGGGAAAACCCAAGAGTACAATAACAGCCCCGAAGGCAGCTCCACAGTCATGCTCCAGCTCAACCCTCGCGGCGCGGCCAAGCCGCAGCTCTCGGCCGCCCAGCTGCAGATGGAAAAGAAGATGAACGAGCCAGCGAGTGGCCAGGAGCCCACCAAAGTCTCCCAGGTGGAGAGCCCCGAAGCCAAGGGCGGCCTTCCGGAAGAGAGGAGCTGCCTGGCAGAGGTCTCCGTGTCCAGTCCCGAAGTACAGGAGAAGGAAAGCAAAGGTCGGTATGAGCAGAGTTGTCACCCCAGCGGGGCGCGCAGCCCTGGAACCGGCAGAGAGAGGGAACACCCGGGTGCCCAGTGCTGAACCGGCAGCCTGGGGCCCCGACTGGCAGGTGCCTCTCCTCCCGTCTTTTAGAAGGGCAGTCTTAATCCCGAGATGGTTTCCTCTTCTGCCGCGCTGCCCTGACCCTCCTGGCTAGTCCTGGCCCCGTGCTGATGGCGCCTGGACAGAGGAAGGGCTTGCCGGGTTTATTTTTCCTGAGCTAGACCTGAAATGCAACAAAAGAGCGCAAATGAGACCTGAGGCTGGTAAACGCGGCCCCAGAACCTCCTTTCTCCCGCTCAGATTTGCAGTCCCAGCCATGCCTTTCACTCAATGATGATTTTAAGGTGGTCCAAGGTACTGTGTTCGTGTTCAAGTGTATGCACCCCGCATCCTGCGAGCTTGGGGACAGCAAGGGGAACGAGATGGCTGGACCAGTTGGTGCTTGGGCTGGAGAACAGGGCTCCCTGCCTCTGCGGGGCTAGGTAACCTTGGCTTTGTCTGGGGAAAGTGCGGAAAGCTTTGCAGTCCTTTTGCAAAGGGGGCAAAGGCATAAGGGAGGGAGAATGGAATGTGCATGGCCCACCCGGCAGGGCCAGCCTTAGGGCTGGATAGGGCAAAGAGCCAGGGGCTCTGGCTTTTCTGCCCCCGATCCTCTGCCCCAGTGCTCAGAGTTGGGCCACAGCAAGGAGCTACATTTCTCATTTCTGGGAGAATGCTTTTGTGTGGGGGCAAGAAAGCACAAGAATTCAGGAAATTCTGGGGCATAAAACTATGCCCAGGCAGGGCGGAGAAGGTGTACTTGGTTCCTCTGGTATCTTTTGAAAGAGAATTGGTATCTCTAAGCCTGGCTATGGGGCTCCCCGCCTGCCTGGGAGAAGTGGGGAAGAAGTGGCAGGTTTGGGGATCCGAGGCAGCAGTGGGATTCGTAGGCTTGTCAGACTGTGGTTTGCTTCTTCCACTCTAGCCCTGTTGTGAGATGATCATTTAGAATGTTGCTGGTGAGATCCTGAAAGTTTACTATTGTACTAATATTTTGTGCAGGTCAGAAAGTAGAGAGAGAGAGAGAGAGAACGCTGACACAGACGGCAAGAATACCCACCCATTTGTGTCATTTTGGGTACTTTAACTAACCTGGCATCATTTACAAATATCTTTCAGGGCCCACCTCATGTGAGTAATGTTTAATGCAAGCATTTCCCAAAGCGGCCTGGCTGCCAGCGGGGTCATGGCCAAGGGTAAATTTGAACAGATTGAGAGAAAAAAAAAAATTCTTGATTTTTTTTCTTCTTCTCCCTTTAATTTTGTTAGAGGAAATCAAGTCTGATACTCCAACCAGCAATTGGCTCACTGCAAAGAGTGGCAGAAAGAAGAGGTGCCCTTACACTAAGCACCAAACGCTGGAATTAGAAAAAGAGTTCTTGTTCAATATGTACCTCACCCGCGAGCGCCGCCTAGAGATCAGTAAGAGCGTTAACCTCACCGACAGGCAGGTCAAGATTTGGTTTCAAAACCGCCGAATGAAACTCAAGAAGATGAGCCGAGAGAACCGGATCCGAGAACTGACCGCCAACCTCACCTTCTCTTAGGTCCGAGGCCCGTCAGAGGCTAGGATCGGAGAGGGGCGTCGAGTTCCAGGGCCGAGTGCTGGAGGACTGGGAAGGCGGAAACAAAACCTTCAATGCTCTTTGTTTTTTGAATTTTTTTTTTTTTCCTGCTAGAATGTGACTTTGGGGTCATTCTGTTCGTGCTGCAAGTGATCTGTAATCCCTATGAGTATATATATATATATATATTAAAAAAACTAGCACGTGTAATTTATTATTTTTTTTCATCGTAATGCAGGGTAACTATTACTGCGCATTTTCATTTGGCTCTTAACTTATTGGAACTGTAGAGCATCCATCAATCCACTCGTCCGTCCAGCAATGTGACTTTTTCATGTTTTTCCTAACACAAAAGGTCTCTGTGTGTGGTTAGTCCATGAGCTCATGGCGTTTTGAATACATCCAGTACTTAAAAGTACTTAAATTACATATATATTTAAAAAGATTAAAACCCACAAGCTTTGGGGGGAGGGGGACTAAAAAAGCACATTACAATGTATCTTTTTGCAAATGAGTCTAGCAGTTGTCCTTGGTGAGATGGAATATTGACTGACTTTGCCTTGTAGCCTTTCCCTTGTGGTGCATCTGTGGTTTGGTAGAAGTACAACAGCAACCTGTCCTTTCTGTGCATGTTCTGGTCGCATGTATAATGCAATAAACTCTGGAAACGAGTGCACTCCCTCTGCTTTCTGAAATGGAAATATGTTGTGATGGAGATGAAAGACTTTGGTGAGATTATCTTCCTGTTAAACTGCTTGTTTGGGGCAGTTGCGGGGGTGGTAGAGAGTAGGGGAAGGGATATGGGAGAGAAAAGCTGAAGGGGGCCTTTGGTGCTGAAATTTTTGGCAGTGGTGGGGGAGTGATAATCCAGGCTGTGCCTGCTGTTTTTCTAGTTGGGAAGAAGGAGGGTCCTGTCTCCCCCTCCCCTCATGATAGTAACATAATTAATTTGTCAGTGGTTGTGAACTTTCCTCTAGCCTGAGCCTGGTAAGTAAACCTGTGCCCAAACCGCATTTTCCTCGAAGCTCCCCACTTGTGTGTCTTCCTTTCTTTGGTTTTGGTTGTGTTATTTTAATGCTTTCAGTGGAGTCTTGGTGATTTCTAGCTGTGTACCATCGTCAGGGACTAGGTCGAAATCAGTCTTGCCCACCTGGAAGCCGCGGGGCCTCCATTACAGGAGCAAAGACAAGCAGCAGCTTAGCATTGCATCGGATCCATTTCTGCTCCCCTGTTCTTATCCCTACCCCCATTCCAAGCACAAGATAGCCAGGCCACAGTGAAGCCAAAGATGAGTGAGTTTTCTCATCCCACTTTGCCGTGGTTTCCTTGTAGAAGGATTTTATGTTCAGTGATTCCCTTTTGGTGGCCTACATGAAAAAAAAAAAAAATTGAAGGAAGGAAAGCCTTTCACCAGTTAATTCTCCCTCCATTTAATTACAAACTGCTGGTTGGAGCCATTATATCTGGGAGGCAAGAAAATGTACAAAAGGTGACCGAAAGAATTTGCAGATGAACATGACTTCCCATGAAGTCCAATGTTCCAGTTGTTACCATGGCCCAGAAAACTCCAGCTATCTTTCCCCTGTGTATGAGTGTGCATATAGATAGATGGATAGATACATAGATTGACTGATGGATTGCAGGATCCTCAGCCCACGAGAGTCAATACTTTTCTAGTCCTGACAGGGAGAAGAGGAGAGGCCTTGGGGGGATGAGCTGACAGAGAATTCGTTACCCTAGGTTGTGCTGTGGTTTCAAAAGGTCTCCAGTAGACTCAAGCAGCTTCCTTGACAAATCCTTGGATTTATCAAAGGGCAAATGAAAATGACAAATCCTTTTCGTGTCCCCCCCCAACTTTTCCGCTAAAAACAATCTCTTTAAGGGGGCCTCAGCCTTAAAACCCTCGACCAAGAGTCCTTGGGAGACTCAGTAATTATTCAGAGTTTTAAACTTCCCTGCCGAAAACAGAGATTATTTTCCAGGTCCAAGACAGAAAGCTTTAGGGGAGCCATTTCCTAGGGTGGAAGATGGATGGCATCAGTGCCAGGTTGGGAACACTGGAATAGATCTGCCCAGACCTCCATTGGTTGGGCAGGAGAAGGAAGGCAGTTTTAGCTTCTCAGTTTACCTCCTGCGATGTGGGGAGCACCATTCGTTGTTGACAAGGGGTCATGTCTCAGAGGAAAATCTGGGCTACAGGCAGAGGCAGCTCCTCTGGAATAAAATCAGAAAGCCTTTGGCAAAGGCAATCAATCAGACCATAAGTAGCCATTTCCCCCTTCCTTTCAGGGGCTCAAGGTGGGCTGGGAGCCCCCCAAGGGTGCTCTGGGCAACTTGTAGAGCGAGGAATATATTCTCCACCCGCCGACGCCCGACTGCTTTTTGTCTCGGCTCCCAGCCGGGCTTCCGAGGCTTTGTACCATGGATTTGGGAGTGACAATGGGCATTTACCTCAGATTCAAGGCTGCCTAGCCTTACCTTTGGAGACTGGGGGAAAAAAAGTGGGGAGGAGGGAGAGGAAGAAAGAAAAGAATTCGTAAGAGTAGCCCAAGGACCAGGGCTTTTTTTAGAGATCTCCGGAATTCACTTGGACGCCTCCAAGTGAGAACCAAGGGGAGCGGCCTGGCCCAGGGAAATGCTGTTCCGATGGCCATTCTTGAGGCACGGTCGGGGCGGCAGCGGGGTGCGGGCCTGCGCTGCCATTTGGGTTCTGCCCTATGGCGTGTTCTCTTCCAGGACCTTTCCAGAAGTCCCGGAGAAGACAAGGCACCCCGGCCGCCACGGTCCGCGCGGTGCTGACTGCCAGCTTGCGGACACTTCCGAAGGCAGAATGAGCCCGGGCGGTGGCCGCCGGCCGCGCCCAGCCCAAGGGCCAGGCCGCCCCAGCTCAACCCTCCGGCCTCGGCGTGTGCTCAGCCTCACGTCGAGGGTGTGTGTCTGCGCGGGCGTGTGTGAGTGTGGTAGGGGGAGGGGGGCCTTTCGAGCTGCTCCATCCGTCCGTTTTATTAGGGACACATTAATCTATAATCAAATACACCTCATAAAATTTTTATTGAAAGGCATAATATCATTACAGAGGTCTTCCACCTGTTTTAAACAACACGACAAGCTGTGAGAGAGCGTGTGTGGGTGTGCGTAGGCAGGGGTGGGCTGGGGCCGGGAGAGAAGCACCGGGAGAACTCCCCTCGGGCGCCAGGGGGCCGCCTCGGAAGGCCGGCCTGCCTCTGGCCGCACAGGCTCGCGCTCCCCGCCCCCGGCCGCTCTGGGCTCTGCCAAGTGCTCGGTGCGCCCAGAACTCACGGCCGGGAGCTCGGAGCCCAGACGCTTGAGGAGGCAGCCCCAGTCGGGACTGCAAGACCGAGGGCGGCAATAAGAGGCGACAAATAGTCCCCAGCGCCTCCTGCGGCCGCGGTCGGGGCGCGTGGTCCCAGTCGCCACCGGGTTGGCCGAGTCAGGCCGGGCCGAGCTCGGCTCACGGGCCGGGACCCGTGGGCTCTAATTGTTGCTCTTATGTTGATGATGATTTTTTTTTTTTAAATCACAGCAGCCCCCAGTTTAGCGGACTGATTTACTCCTGGTATTGGTAAATATGATCACGTGGGCCGCGCGACCAATGGTGGAGGCTGCAGCCTGCGAACTAGTCGGCGGCTCGGGCGCCGGCGGGGAGCGGCGCCGCGGCGGGCAGTGTAACCTTGGGTGGGAGCGCGGGGCGCCTCAAAATGTCCTCCAGTGGCACCCTCAGCAACTACTACGTGGACTCGCTCATAGGCCATGAGGGCGACGAGGTGTTCGCCGGGCGCTTCGGACCTCCAGGGCCTGGCGCGCAGGGCAGGCCCGCAGGTGTGGCCGACAGCCCGGCCGCTGCCGCCGCCGAGTTCGCCTCGTGTAGTTTTGCCCCCAAATCGGCCGTGTTCTCCGCCTCGTGGTCCGCGGTGCCCGCCCAGCCCCCGGCGGCGGCGGCGATGAGCGGCCTTTACCACCCATACGTGCCCCCGCCGCCCCTGGCCGCTTCCGCCTCCGAACCCGGCCGCTACATGCGCTCCTGGATGGAGCCGCTGCCCGGCTTCCCGGGCGGTGCGGGCGGCGGCGGCGGCGGCGGCGGCGGCGGTAGCGGCGGTGGCCCGGGCCCCGGTCCCAGCCCCGGCCCCAGCGGCCCACCCAACGGGCGCCACTACGGGATTAAGCCTGAAAGCGGAGCGGCACCGACCCCCGCCGCCGCCCCCACCACCTCCACCTCCTCCACTTCCTCGTCTTCCTCCTCCAAAAGGACTGAGTGCTCCGCGGCCCGAGAGTCCCAGGGGAGCGGCGGTCCCGAGTTCTCTTGCAACTCGTTCCTACGGGACAAGGTGGCAGCGGCGGCGGCTGGGGGAACCGGGCCCGGGGCGGGGATTGGATCCGGGTCCGGGGCAGGCGGCACATCGGAGCCCTCAGCTTGCAGCGACCACCCGAGCCCGGGCTGTCCGCTGAAGGAGGAAGAGAAGCAGCATTCGCAGGCGCCGCAGCAGCAACTTGACCCAAGTAAGTGCAAAAGAAATTGCCCCCTGATTTATTGCTGAAACCTGTAAGGCTCGAATGTGCAAAACTGATAGTTTTACTAACCTATAAAAACGTCTAGACGCCTACCCTAGCCTGGGCGAGCTACACGCATCCATAAAAAAAGCGTCCCATAACCACCTACCCTGGGCACGCGGTTTGTACGGTAAACAGAGCTCGGGCATTAAGGCTTTTTATGATAATTCCCCCCCCAAGTTGTGAAAACCGGCCATCCTTGGTGAAATTAATTTAACGACCTTTTCTCTCCCCCACCCCGTTGTCTCTCCCTGCCTCCCCTCCGCCCCTCGCTCCCCTTCTTCAAACCCCCCTCTTCATAGACAACCCCGCAGCAAACTGGATCCACGCTCGCTCCACCCGGAAAAAGCGCTGTCCCTACACCAAATACCAGACGCTTGAGCTGGAGAAGGAATTCCTCTTCAACATGTACCTCACTCGGGACCGGCGCTATGAGGTGGCAAGGATTCTGAACCTCACAGAGAGACAGGTCAAAATCTGGTTCCAGAATCGTAGGATGAAAATGAAAAAGATGAGCAAGGAGAAATGCCCCAAGGGAGACTGACCCGGCGAGGCGCCAGCAGGACCGCTCTGCTTTGCAATGGCAGTGGGGTTTTTTTCTTTGTGGGTGCTTGATTTCCAGAACTTCTCCAGCCATTCGGACATTCCCCCCACCCCATTTTATGTAGAAGTGACTGTGTGGTTGGTTTCTGTGAGGTAATTTGGGGGACTCTGTATTTGCTCGCTTATGTGTTGGAGAAACCAAGTGGCTTTGGGGTTTTGCCCTATCCTGCTCCCCTCTTTTCCTGTTCCGTTGGTTCCTTAGGAAATGCCATATTTTGTGAGTGCACGCTGGTTTGAGAAGTCCTCTCCTGTGTAAATGTCTCCTATATTTCTGAAAAGTGCTGTAGTTTAGCCCCGAGCGCTGCTTAGCGCTGCTCAAGCAGGGGCCAAGCGCACCCAATTTCCGAGAGCGAAGGCAGAGCGACGACGGTGCGGAGGCCTGCCCGGGCCGAGCCGTGGCCGTGTTGCCCACCGGTTAAGAAAGCCCCTTTTCCTCAGGGAGGCCGCGGTCCCTCCACTGAGATCTGGAATGAGGCTGAAAGAGGAGCCCAGGGCCGCCGGTGGGTCAGGGGTTTCTTCTCAGTGCACTGGAGGAGCCGCACTCTCCCTGGGAGGGTTTGGCTCGCGTGGGCGGCCGCGGGTGTAGGCCCTCCCGGTTCCTGCCTGAGGACCAGTTGTAAATGCTACCGCTTCCTACCAATAAATGCTGACCTAATCAAATGGAGCCCAGACGCTGGCCCTGAACACTGTGTGCTTGCTTTCTCTGCCTCTTTGCAAAATATCACCCTTATGGGACTTCTTCCCCATCTTGGGGAAGGATACTCTGCTAAAAATCCATGGCCCTTCCACCTGAGAGGTCTCTGATGTGCCTCTGAGCCTCGCTTTGGTTGGGCAGACTGCAGCATAGAGCACAGCCCCCCCTCACCTCCCCCGGGGAGCCCTAGGCGGTCTTGTCCCAGCCTGCTTCCAGTGCCTCGGCGAACTCTGTACCCGGGACCCAGTGTCAGCATTGCAGCAGAACCGGCAGAGCCGATGGACCCCAGAAACCAAGGGACCTTCTTTCTAGGGCTTTGACATACCGCACCCCATGTCTCCCTCAGCTCACGGAGTCGCAGCCATCAACACCCCCGCTTCCCCTCTCCCCCCTACGCAACCAGGGAAAGGCCAACTCAGCACCCTGGGGCAACTCCAGTTGCGCGGGGCTGGCTGGCTCCGGGAGGGCTGAGCCGGTTAGGCTATGAGCTTCCGCCCCTCCCCACAGGAGCCCCGAAGTGACCTTAGAAGATCAAAATGGTCAAGGCTCTCCTCCGCAGCTATCCCCACCCCGCTCCCCCCTCCCCCACCCAGTTTCTGTGTTTAGCCCCCAGCTCGGCCCTCCGAGGGCCGCTTTCAGAGGCTAAAATGAAGGTCATTGTAAGTGAGGATTTGGGCCCAACACAGCCTTTGCAGGCCCGAGAGGCGGCGGCGCCGGGTGGCCTGGGCTGGGCGGAAGGCGGGGGCGATGGCAGAGTTTTGGGGGGATCCGGATGAAAGAGGGGACATGAAGGAAAAGCAGAGGGGGGCAGGGAGGGAAATCCAAGGCCCAGATCCGGCAGAAGGTGCTGCGTACCCCCCGCCCCTGCGGCCAACCCGATACCTTGGGCTCTTTGAAAACAGGAAGAGCCAAGGTGTCATAAAGCCATCGAGTCGGCGAGACGTCTGGAGGTAATGAGTTTACAACAGGCCCGGCGCTTCGCTTTGAAAGCATCTCATTTTGATGTTTGTGTTTGTGGGAGGAAAGGAAAAATGCAGACAAAACTGGGTCTTAAAATCTGGACAATAAAATATAAACAGGACTCCGTTGGACTAAGAAGACAGGGGCTGGGGAGCCCCGAATGAGGTGTGAGCACCTAGGAAATAAAAATGGGGGCAGTAGGAAGGAGGAGACAATACAGTTCTGATTTTAAAAATAAGCTGGGTATAGAAGTAGCCAGTGGGTGGCTCTCAATAATATTTGACTATGGCCGCCGTTAGCTCCTTTTTAAAAAAGGAAAATACGTCTGTTATTTGGGGGTTGGGAGAGTTAGTGCTCTTGGGTCGTTTACTTAGGCCGAGCATCTCCCAGCCGCATGGTCGAGGGAAAGAGATGAAGTTACCACTTAAATGACCTTTCACAAAAATATCTAGCCCTCCGCTCCAAACACAGAGCAAAAATATTGTTGGAAATTATTTGTTTGCTTATAGATAAATTAATCGTTACAGCTGAATTGGAGGAAAGCATTTTAGAAAATGAGAAAAAAAAAAAAAAAAAGATCAGCCTCTTAGGAAACACCTAAACTGATTAAAGTCTTCACTTTTAAAAAAAAAACTCAAGTGGAATGCTCAGCCAATTCATTTTGCTCTGTGACTTTTGATATACATTTAATATCTCATTTATTGTGCTTAGAAGTTCCAATGAACACACCCCAACGGGGCCTTTCCAGACAGGCATTCAGAGATAAATCAAAAACGTTTTTAATTTGCCTTCTATCCCCACCCCCATTGTCCAGTGAAATGGGCCTGAAGCATTAAAATTACGAAGTAGCTAACATTCAGGATTTAATGCTACATGTAAGAGCTTTAAAAGAAAAAATGAACGAATTTAACTTCTGTAATTTCTTAGCTTTTGAAGTCCGTGGCTCCACTGTTAAAAAAAAAAAAAAAAAGGCCTATAGCAGTTGATATTTAGAAAGTTATGATCTGGTTGAATCTTACCCATCCTGTAATTGTGGGCGATTACAGAATGGGGACTTACTATGTCTGGCAAAAGAAGGGCTGGAAGCTTTTGAAAAAGACACTACTGGAAGCTCTCGGGAGCAGAAATATCTTTGGCATTCAGGAGCCTCTGTTTTCTGCACTTGACTTGTCGACAATCAAAGAGATGAAAGCATTATTAGTGTCAGCGATCCAAGCTCCAGTCAAACTAAAGAACAAGATTGGAATTGGTTTGAGTTGAATAAAGAGAAGTTAAGCTCTCTCTGTTAGAGGTGGCATTTGGCCACTAGAGAGCGCCGTTGCTCCATTTTGTGATCGTAAAGCTGGCGTTGCGGTGGAAGAAGGGCTTGGTTAAAGATACTTACAATCCTATGTTAGATTCCAAATTAGGATAAATTTAACCAAAAAGAATCAATGTGCACTATTACATTCTCCAGAAGTATTTATTATGTATAAAATTTTGGCTTAGGATTTCAGAAAACTTGGACTGTGGCACAGTTGAAAACTTTACGTTAATGCATTGTATCAAAACAGAAAAGTGTAAAAGAATACATGTTTACGAAGTTAATCGCACTCTGTTCCCATTCAGATTATAAACGGAATGCTTGAAGGAAAAAAAATTAAACTGTTTTGTCCCAAGAGGAAATGTTGTCTTAAAATGTTTTCGTAATTAGGCCAGAATGTGTGTAGAAATGACTTTGTAGTGTCTGTGTTTCTTTTTCGCCCCCTCAGGAATCACAAAGTTCTAGAAAGTGCTTTGTATTATTGACATCTGGACTCTCTCTTCTTTCCCCCCATTCCATTCCAAAATCCACTATCGAGGGTTTAAACATGCGCGCGCGCGCACACACACACACACACACACACTCCAAACAGTGAAATTAAAAGGCACGATTACAAAGTTTGTTTCAAGGCTTTATTGAAAATAATTACTCTTTTAATTGGGTATTTGCAAGATTGGAGTACAAATCGTTAACCGTCCGAATCAGTTCCTTCGCCTAGGGATTTAAAGGAAGTTTTTAACCTGGTGATAACCGGCAGAAAACAACAACAGCAACAAAACCCGGACCCCTCACCACTCACACAGCAATACTAATTTTAAAATAAGACATGCCTTTATAATCTGCAGATTCATTAGCAAACCGTTTACCTTCACTATTTTCAGCTATTCCCTGTACAAATAAACATTATCTTGTTATGCCTTTCCGTCTCGACCTTATTTTCTCCATTTGCAAAATAATAATATTCTGTCCACCCGGACTAACCTCAGGATCTCACCCACGAGCTGGGCCAACCCACAAGGGGCAAGATGGTAGTTGAAATCAGTCGCCTGCTACGCCTTTGGGAGCTGTCTGGGGGTTTTTAGACATTGTGATTTGTCGTAAAAAGCCAGTAAGGTGTGTTTAAGTTCTAGCGGGGGCGTCCTCGGTGGGCTGAGAGAGTGTTTCTGAGGTCGGCTCCCGTGGGCCGGGCGCCCTCAACAACAATGATTATCCCAAGAAAAAGGGTCACCCAAAGACCCACGAAAAAGGGCAGAGTAGGCAAAGGAAAACACACTCAGCAGAGACCTATTACATTTATTGGACACTGAACATCATCAACACAGGAGTAGAGGTGGGGGGAAGAAGAAGGGGAGAGAGAAGGCGAATTGGTGGTGTAACGTCAAGAGGCTTCAGAGCCAGTTTCTAAAATCAGGAATATTTTTCCGATTCACACTCGATTTGCCCACGGGACACGGGACGTTTCTCTTCCTCGTCCTTCATAGAATGAGTTTGCTTTCTTTACCTTTGGAAAAATTAGTAACTTTTTAAGTTGAACACGGCGCCTGTTCTCGGCACTAACTTCACAAGCTTGTTGCATGAACTAGAATCGTTAGAAGATGGGCGCCGCCTGCAGCTGCTTGGAACCGGCATGTTCCGAACGCCGGCCCGGAGGCTCCTTGGGGGGCTCCCGAGTGTCGGTTCCCCGACCTCCGCCCGGGGCCACCGCCTGCCGAGGTCCTCTCCATGCAGGGGCTGAGACCCGGAGCCGCGCGTCCTGCCGGAGAAAATACCAGCCTCCCCAGCGTGAGTCCTCCGCGGCTTGGAACATTTCTGTCTGCTTTTCTATTTACTCCCTCAGCAATGCTAATGTTTCCCCTCCCCACATTCTTCAGGCTGCCCCCTGCGCCTGGTACTGACGTCTATCAAGGGTGAAATGATGGAAACTATATTCATGGGCATGATTTCCATTAAATATCAATTAACCTGGGAGCCTCAGCCAGGCGTGCAGTGCGTCAAGGGTAAATGTACATCTCATTTCCACAAGGCCCACTCGGCTGGAAAAGAAGGGCTTACTTAGATTCGCTTTGATAATGCACTTTGGTATTGAGGTCACCTTTGTGGCCTTTAATCAAGCCACTTGGATAGGACCTAACTCAAATATTCAGTCCGGATCGTCTACACGGCTTGTCCTCGTTCCTTGGGCTGCGCCCGCGTGTCCAGAGGCGCAAAAGCCACGGCCAACCTCTGAGGGGTTGCTCCAGGGGCCGGGGAGGGAGTCATTTGCTCCACAGTCTCCTGGGAGTGGCCTCCCTGCCTCCCCCCTCCCCCACCCTCAAGTGTAAGGCTCTGCGGTGCCCCCGCCCTGCCGGCCGTGGCCCGCATTCCCTGGGCCCCGGGGGCACGGCGAGCCCTTGGCAGTGCGGTTTTATGGGCCCCCTTTAAGGCTGGCGGAGGCATCTCCGCGCCAGCGTGAGGCGTCCCGTCGGGTGCAGTGATGTCGCCTCCGCGCGGATCCCTCCGCGCGGTTATCTCGCGTCCATCTCGCTCCCTCTCCCTGCAGTGGCGTGGTGCGAAAACTGCCTCGCCGGGGCGCACCGGGGCGGCAGCCTCGGCA
Organism: Bison bison bison; assembly: GCF_000754665.1. Lineage (NCBI taxonomy): Eukaryota > Metazoa > Chordata > Mammalia > Artiodactyla > Bovidae > Bison > Bison bison. The sequence continues at coordinate 4,787,112 of NW_011495022.1, read as the reverse complement.
GCGGCGGCGAGAGCGGTGGGAGGGGGCTGCGGGGGGGCGAGGTGAGAGGTGGCGGCGGGCAGAGGGTGTTTTTTTTCCTTTTCCCTCCAGAGCGGGGGTTTGTAAACCGAAGCCAAAGAGTGTCTCCGTGGGCCGGGAGCACTTTTTTTTGTTTGTCCCGGTGCGCTCAGGGCCGCCTGGTGCCTGAGAGGAAAGAGTGGAGGCAGCGGGGCAGGTCACCCGGGGTGTTGGCGAGTTTATTGCGGCCAAGCCGGCGCGCGCCGGGAGAGGCCGGGCGGGCAGTGGAACGCGGGGGCTGGGTGAGGCCCTGCGACCCGCGAGGGAGGCGGCGCGAGGTCGAGGCGGCGGGCGCGAGAGAGGAGCATGAGCGCCCAGTAGCGGAGTGCCCGCGGTTGCGGGGTCTCAGAAGCGGCGGGCGGGCGGGTGGCAGCAGCAACGTAGCCCGGCGGCCCCAGTGGCGCGAGCAGCCGCCCCAGAGGCCCCCGCGGCAGTGCGGTGGCGCTGAGGCGCGCT
>NW_011495022.1:4780273-4786323 GCF_000754665.1 Bison bison bison | reverse complement strand
CCCCCCCGGCGGGGGCAGCCCAGCCGCAGCCTACCAGGCCGCCCCACCTCCTCCGCCGCCGCCTCCCCCCTGCGGTGGGATTGCCTGTCACGGGGAGCCCGCGAAGTTTTACGGATACGATAACTTACAGAGACAGCCGATTTTTACGACCCAGCAAGAGGCCGAGCTGGTACAATATCCTGACTGTAAATCGTCCAGTGGTAATATTGGCGAGGACCCAGACCACTTAAATCAGAGCTCGTCTCCTTCTCAAATGTTTCCCTGGATGAGACCACAAGGTTGGGATGCATTTTTTTTTTTTTTTTTTAAGCGGGGAGAGGGGGAGAAATCTGCTTTCATCTCACGTAATTGCTTTAAAACTCCCCTTTTCTCTCCCTCTCCTTTTTCTTCTGGTGTAGCTTACAGTGACTCTTATTCATGAAGTAGTACAGACTTTTTTTTTCCTTTAAAGTAGAAACCATGAAAAGATGATGGGGGTCATAATAATTGCTAGGACGTTCTCGCTGTCCCTCTTGCCTGCCCGTGCTATATATTATATCAGACCTAAGAAGAGTTGTGTATATTTCACCCTCTTAGACCTGTTTCAGAAACCTCCAGCAACCTGCAGACGCACCATTACATTTTTAATGTTTATTTTCTTCTTTTTTTTTCTCTTTGTTTTAATCAGCAGCTCCTGGTAGACGAAGGGGAAGACAAACCTACAGTCGTTTCCAAACCTTAGAGTTGGAAAAGGAATTCCTTTTTAACCCTTATCTGACCAGGAAGAGAAGAATCGAGGTTTCCCATGCCTTAGCCCTCACCGAGAGACAGGTAAAAATCTGGTTCCAGAACAGGAGAATGAAATGGAAAAAGGAGAACAACAAGGACAAATTCCCGGTTTCCAGACAGGAGGCGAAAGATGGGGAAACCAAAAAGGAAGCCCAAGAGCTGGAGGAAGACCGAGCCGAAGGCCCGACAAATTAACTTCTACCTTTAAAATTTTACCGCAGACTATTAAAACTAATGATCAGCATATGCTGGTGGACACCACCTGTTTTCTTTTTTGGAAAGGACTTTACCTGTGTTTCAAGCTACCTTCATGTCACTGCTCTTGAGGTTTCTGCGCTTTGAGAGGGATTTGGGTGTTTAAAAAAAATGTTTCTAGTGTCGCATAGAAACAGCCCTTGAGCTGTCCTATGTAAGAGTAATTTGATACTGACCTTGTAGCTATATTTTTATAATGGTAGTTTTTAATGTCTGAGCTGGTGATTTTGCCTCGACAACGTAAACTTCCTAATGATTAGCACTAAATAATTGAATATAAAATGCTTTATTAATCAAACAAGTGCACTTGAACGTTTTAAATCTTTTCTTTATGGTGAGTAAATTAAAAGAAGTTTATTAATTTTTAAAAATTATGCCCGCAGAATATTTACTTTATATTATTTGATTAAAATGTGTTATTTATATTTTTTCTGCTTTTATAATGAATGGTTCGGGTGCCTTTTGTTTACTCCAAAAGGTTTCTTTGAGAATTTTGTAAATGTAGTATCTCTGGGAAAAGTCTGGGCCAAATATTGAGAAAAGCACATGTTAGCTGAAGAGTGTAATGTATAGTCCTGGCTCTGCAGCTTCCTTAAACTTGGGGGAAATGTTCAGCTAGTGACAGAAGTTTCAGGACAATGTCAAAGTTGACATTTAATAATTTTTCTATAGTTTATACAAATAATGGCAGTTTAATCATCTAGAGTGAATGAATACTTGAAAAGTCAATTATAACATTTTCACATAGATACTTTTAGTCTGGCAAGTCACCTTGTGGAACGCCTCTCCTTTCTGAATCTGCTTTCGTTTTGAACTGTGCTTGGTATCGCCTGCAACTGCTAGGTCTTTGTGCTGTGGCCGCCGCTGTGATTCCGGTTTTTGTGTTTGTGTGTTTGTTTTTTTTTTTTTTTTCTGAGGAGGTGCCATATTTATTTGTATTCTGTTTGCATGCCCATTGTGAGCCAACTTGTTGTGTGCATCTCAGATGTCGGTTGGTACGTCCTCTGCTGTTCTCCAGGTTGGCCTCACCTATTTGAAACAAGCCTTGAGAACAAATGCAGAAAAATCCGAGTGTAAACAACCGCTGCAGAATATAGCTAGCTCCTTAATAAAAGAAATGAATCCTTTTTCTAGAGCTAGTGTCTTTGAGCGCCGCCAATAACCCTTTTCCTGAGTCAGGAACAATCTCCAGGACTCATGTGAAGGCAGCATCCTGCTAAAGCATCTATTTGATTTTTAAAAGGTGGGAGGGGGGTTACCTGCACCCTTGCTATAAAAATAAATGTGGGGTGGGGGGAGCTCTTTTTCACTTCAGAGAGGGTCAGCTAGGCTATTCTAGCTTCATCTTGCTCTAAACAACCTTGATAAGATACTGGGAGAGCTTTGAACTTCGCAAAGGACTGGAGTTGTAGGCCCAGTGGGTAGCAACCCAGAGTCCAGATTATACCACAGCTTATTCCATTGAGCCAGCGCTGATGCTGGGGTTTGGGATCTGTTATTAACAAGATATCCACTTTCCATTTGAGGCTACTCCTGCAGCTGCCATTTTATAAGGGAAGAGGAGGAGGAAGAGGGGCAGGAGGGAAGAGGAGAAATTCAAGTAAACTAACATTTCTCCCCACAAAAGGGAAAGCCCCTTTATCAGGTAGACTTGAAGAATTCTCTTCTTTTTCTCCTGGAGAAGGAAAATGTTTTTAAAGAGGTACATTTTAATTTCCAGAGTGGCTTTTATTGCACAGGTACGAAAATGGAATCCTATACTTTGGGGCCTGTATCACTTGTTCAGGTGATGGTGGACTGTTGCCTGCTGCTTCAAGGACCAGGGAAACATTGGCACAGGTTAGGCCGGAGGCGAAGCACCACCTGGCTTTCTATCAGGGAAGAGGCCATGGCTGTGGCATTTGCTGACCTGAGCCAGGAAAGAGTTTTAAGTCAAGGGTGGCCTGGGGCTTAAGAAACATTTGCACAAGAAGAGACAGCTGCAAACGTGCCTGCTGGATTTGGAAACGTTTTGCTCTGTGTGTTGCCTGAGACTCTGCTGTTGACTGGTTTAGAGCAAGTGTGCCAAGTGCTTGAAAGCATGGCTAGGAAACAGTCTGGCTGTGGAGAGGGTGGGAATAAGCTGGCTGGAGACTGGTGCTAGCTAGACTCCAGCTGCCCTCCATTTAAGGGATTCCTCTATTAGCAAAATTCACTGTCTTCTACACAAGAATTCTCCCTGAAAATCATTTTTAGAGCCATTGATTTGGGCAAGACTCTATATGGTGGGGGACCCGGTGCATGGATTGCTGTGGAAATCAGTTAAGGAAGGGCGGTAAAAATGTTTTTTCCTCCATTTTGTGCTACTCTGAAAGTGTTGTACCTTCTGGCCTTGTGGGACCCCTAACCTATGGTAAATTCGTAGCTCATGTACACAGAAAGACTTGCAAAAATTAGTACACTTGAGAGTATTTGTACATTTACAGATTTGGTATTTTGGGTATATATTTGTTGTACATATATATACATTACTCACGTAGAAAGTGTTGGTAATTAATGTAAGTATACATGCTTCCTTTTGTAGTTCGGGAAAACACAGATTTGTCTTCAAATAAAGTCTGTGGAATTACAATCACACACACTCACCACCTTCTTTCTTGCAGTGGCTAGAAACCCCCATCTGTGTTTCATGCAGACAACTCCCAGTGACGAGTGCAGGAGATGCCCTTCTAATTGGCTCAGATCTGTAAACATCCGAGGGTTGCAGCATATCGAACCAACATTTTTGCTGTAGAAATTTGCATAAGCCTTCAGAGAACCCTTTGGAAACAGTCGACACTTTGGTGCCCTGGACTGCTTAGAGAGTCTGCTTAGAGAGGTCTGTAAATCATTTACAGAAAAATAGGACCCTCCAGTGTTAACACTGGATGAAAAAACCAAGGGTCCTAAGTGATTTGGGTTCTCTTCGTAGACCAGAAACACACAAAAGATGGTGTGGGTCTCAACGGTTCCTAGAGAAAAGTCAGTTTAGGGGCTGCCATTTTGTGAGGTTCCACAAAGCCCAGCACATGGCTTATCTCTGCACAGGGGGGAAAAGTACAAATATGGCTGCCTTTTCAAAAGTGCAGTCTTTTCCTAGCCCTCCTTCCAACCAGCTGAAATGGAGGGTCATAAACTCTGCCTTTATTTGGGTAGAGGAAAATTGACAGTTGAGGTTATTTCTCAGAATGTTTCAGAACTAAACAATGTTCTGAATGTATAGACATGTATAGACCAGCATAAAGTGTTACTGTTTGGGAAGGTCCAACAACATGCTCTATTTTGTGTAATTAAAATATTGTTTAATTATTCCTCACTGCAGAAGGTGTTACTCTTTCACATCCAAACTTGTGTCCTCTGCTTTCCCACTGTTTGCTGAATCTGCACGCAGCTGGTGGTGAACAGGGGAAAGAGAACATTTTAATGAACCCGGCTGCTGCTCTGGGTACCTCTAGCAAAGTTGGAGATCACTGACTTTTTCTAGAAAGAATATGACTTTTGCTGACACATGGCAACAGAAGTACTTTAATCAGAAACATCCAAGGTCATCAGAACTTTTTCAAGGGATACACATAGCCTGCTCCAGAGGGTGCTGTGTGCTTCCTACTTAAGTGTACGACCACTTAGGTACTTGGTGTGAGGATGTTAATTGAGAACTTACACATTGAAATCCTAATGCACATATTTATAAATGTATTACTTGAAATCCAAAGCAGTGTCCTTGAAAGGATGGGGTGGGGGTGAGGAGAGGTTACCTCTTACAGCCAGGTTTGAAGCCTGGATGGCCATGCCCATGCATTAATGATGAGGGGAGCTAGCCAAGGATGTTTACCTTTAGCTGGGGTTCCCTGGAGTAGCTTCCATGAGAAGAACGAAAGGAATGGCACTCCTGCCTTTGAAGAAAAAGAACTTTTTTTCCAAGCCTGAAACTGGGGAGCTGCTTTTTTCCTGAACAAATGGAGTCCCTCTCCTCTTCAATACTGCACTGAACAGGCTCTTCAATGGACAGACATTTTGGGGGGCAAGGGAAGAGGGGGCTAGAATTCCATAGAAATGCGAATTGCACTTGGGGAGACTTAAACAAGGATTTTCAGAGGGTATTAAAAAAGATTGACTCTTCTCTAACCCAGGACTGTCCCAGGGGGATGTTTCTATCTAGATTAAGTATAGGTAATGGGAGTTCAAACTGTTATTTTGGAGAAGTTGACAAGTACCTAAAACCATTTTCAGCCTTTGAGCTGATTGGCAACTCTCCTACTGCAGAAACCCCAAGAAACAGGAGGGACCCGGTTTATGTTGGAGAGAGCTGGGTGGGGGAGAGCACACATTTTCTTGGCCTGCAGAGCCCCGGTTTTCTGCACAAGGTCAGACTGGGTGGCTTGCCTGAAAATGAGAGGGGCAAAACCCGAAAGCGCTTGACTGCTCTTTCAGAGAGGCCTTTTGGTGAGGGGAGGAGAGGAGAAGCCAAGAGAGGGGAGAGTTGGGAGGGGTGACTGGCAGGATCACCTCCCCAAGCGAGCGCGGCATTCATTCTCCCTGAAACACAGCGCCCAAGGAGCAGAGGTTTCAAGCCAAAGAACCAAAATAAAAAATAAAAGGGAAAGAATTCCTAGAGAAAGGAACCGTGAAGTCTAGAAAGGCAGAGCGAGCGGTGGAGAGGGACACGGAGAAAGAGGAGGAGGGAGGACGAAAGAGGAGGAGGGGGAGGAAGAAGAGCAGAAAAACGGAGAGAGAAGAGGGGAGAGGAGAGAGAGAGAAAGAGAGGAAAAAACATGGCGCTTGCGAGCTGTATGTGCAAAATCCGCAAGGAATTGCAGTAAATTCCTTTTTGTTTGAAGAAAATTTACAACTTGGTAATAGACCTTTTTATGACCTATTTGCGGTCGTCATTGGCTGCGGCTGGTCATGTGCAGGCTCCGCTCGCCTTCACGGCCTTTTTCCTGATTTCCCAGGCGAATTTCCCCCCGCATTCTGCCTTCCTAGAGCCTCACCCCCTCTTTTTCTAACCT
>NW_011495022.1:4776682-4780173 GCF_000754665.1 Bison bison bison | reverse complement strand
CTGCGGGATTGCGGGGTCCGCGGCGGCCTCGGCTCGTGCCCGGCGCCCAATTTGGCCCCACGGCCGCTTCGCCCCGGGCCGCGCCGCTGCCGCCTCCGGAGCCGGCGGGGAGCCCGGCGGGCGGGAGAGCCCGGAAGGAGCCCGGGGCGCCCAGGCCCCCACTGGCGCCGGCACCGCCCGCCGGGAGCCGCCGGCCTGCAGCCGGGTGGCCGAGACGCGCGGTTCCGACGCGGCTCCTTTTCCAACATGAGTGGGTCCCAGCCGCGCAGAGCGCGAGTAACTGGGCAGCGCCTAGTGGATTACAGCCGCCGCCGGGGACGACCGCCGCCTCCAGCTCTGCACCTCCGGTAAGAGCGGCCCCCGCCCCGCGCTCCCAGCGCTGCCACCGGGAAGCTCGAGGTGCCCACCCGTTCGGTTAGCTCGGGGAGCCCGACCCGAACCCCCACACTTCCCCGGGGCCTGGGAGTGCCTGTCTGCGTCCCCTGCCTCCAGATCACTCAGGTTCTGAGCGGGCGTCCCCTGGGGCCCTGGGTGGGGGCCGGCTGAGCTCAGAAACAGAAGGGAAGCCCTATTTCCTCTGGAGATGATGAGAGGTGGATAGCGGCATAGATCGAGAGCCACAGGATCCCCGCCCTGGAAGACTGTGCAGATGGTTTCTGGAGCTGTCAGCTTTGCTGGGGGTCACTACAGGCACTCTGAAGTCTAGAGCAGTATTTTGCGGTTGGTCTGTGGTCAGAGGTACCTGGGAGGCTAACAGGTGTTTTCTGAGGGTTGGAGCTTGGGGGTGGGGGTGGGGTGGATTCTGTGTATCAGGATGGTGCTACGTTTGTTCATCTAGGCTTTGGTGAGTGATGCTGATTTTTAGAGTTTTTGGTTTATTGGGCCTTGTTTATGGGATGGAATTTTAAATATTAACTGCTTCTCTAGCTCTCAGATGATTTTCGTAACAACTCAAGAAAGGTTCCACACACATCTGTCAGGTGAATCTGGGTTATTCTGTGCCACAAAATGGATGCATGTTTTGAGAGGTAGCAGTAGAGCAGAGGATCAGAAACCCTGGTGCAGGTCTTGGGGAAAAAAACAAGAGACGTTTCAGAAATTCTAAGCATGCTTAATAAGTTCAAGCATCGTGTGTGTTTCTTATTTGTCAGAGTAGGAAAAGAGTAGACATTTTGCTCTCTAAATGTACTGTTGTGGTGTGTGTGTGTTGCCTACAAATGAATAGCATAGCAGTATTACCAACTCGACTTCAAAACTAGTGAACCAAAATATCTATGAATCGAAAGAAAATTATTTGCAGAAAGAAATGCTATTTTCTCCTACGGATTTTGAAGGGCACTAGAGGAGGCAGTTCTCAAATCCCATTGCCTCTTCCCTCATGGACACGTGAAATATTAAAACCTCAGGACAATCTGCCGCATTGCGCATGGGGTTGACCTGTGCGTGGCGGAGCATTGTTTTTTCAGGAGCCAGCGGAAAAGCCTAACTCACTGTTCTCCCAAATATCCTAGTGTGACCATGCTGGCCTTAAACGCATTTCTGAACAATAAATGACATTTTTATAGAAAGGTATTTTTAGTAAGTAACAACGGAATCATGCTCGTTTCAAAATGGAGGGCTACGATTTGTGGCTAGTTGACGTGCGCAATTGTCCTCGATCACTAATTATGATCACTCACAAATGAGAAACTGATTTTTAAGTCCAGAATGTCTGTATTTTGTAAATATCTCTGTTAGAGTACTGCTGAGATCATTCTTTCATATTGGTATCGAGCATTATTACCTACTGAAAAACAGGCCTCTGGACTGGGGCTCCCAAGGCCCTCCCCTGGCGACTTCAGGAGGAGTCCCTAAATTGCCTGGAGTTGTGGTGGGGGTGGGGACGAGTTGTGGCCGTGATGGCCAAGCCCTTGTGTTCCGAGTTTCAGTAGCCTCTCCCTGGGTTCAATGACTGAGCGCGCCCAAGTGACTAGGAACCTGGGCGGTCTGCAGGTCCAATTGCACAGCAGAGGGTGATGTCATGGGCAGATATGGAGGACTAAGGGGTTTTTCCTAAGTCCCGTAGTAGCATTAAGAGCTTAAATAGTCAATTGCATCTAAGGGAATAAATACGAGGCCAGTCACATCTGAACTCAGGCCACTTAGTCCAAGAGGAGACTAGTCAACGCTTTTGCCACTACCGGAAATGCCCCCACTGTCCCTGTTAACCCAATTTTTAAAAACTCAAACGAAATTAAAAATATAGTTGGACCCAAAGAGCTCACAAGCCGGGGAGTGTAATTCCCAGAGTCCTCGAACCGAACCTTTAACCGTGTATAGATTAGGGAGCCAATGGCACGTCCGGGCCTTAGTGTCAGGCAATGAGATGGGCTTGCGGTCTCCCGGAGGACCAGGAAAAAGAGCGAAGCTCGTTGTTATAAACGTGGCCAAGCACCAGGGTTGAAAACCGAACGTATTTTCCTGTCAGATGCTCCTCCAAATAAATATATCTCGCCAGAATTCTGTTTTCCGAGCTCGAGAAGCAGGGGAAATAGGAACAAAGACAGTATTTCACTCTGGGCTGGCAGGCAGCTGCTAGAGGTATTTACGGCCTTGCCGCAGTGCGACCGCTGGGCAGGGCACGCGGGGGCACCGGAAGCTGGGGAGAAGCCACCAAGAACTCGGAATTCCGACTTAAGTCCAATTTAGGGCCAATTTTCCGAAATTAATGCGAAAAGATACCCTCTTTCTAGTAACTGGTCTCTTGGATTTCATAGTAGTGCAGAATGTGGGAGAAGTCGTACTCTCTGGACGTAGGGTGGTTCCCTCTCCCCCTCACCCTCCCCCCACAAGCCTTGATTGATATGAAACTGCTGATCCAAAGGACAGACAACCTTGAGGGTTTACTGGAAACATGGCGATTTTGCTGGTTTGGCGGAACAGGGCTGGCAGATCAGAAAGGACGCGTGAAGCTTTTAACAGGGTTTCCTGCAAAAGTATGTTTCCTGTGTCTCTAAGATGCGGCGTTCAGGCTCTTCTGCAGTTACGCGCTGCAGCAGTGTGCGGTGCTGCACACTGCCCAGCGCTGCGCACACCTCCCGCACAGCTTAGTGCGGGGTTGCGCCTGCCTAGCTCGCTCGCCCAGCGTCCGGCGCATGTGCAATGAAATAACCCAGCCTAGGGATCCAACCAGCCAAGCACGGATAGGGGGAGGGGGCGAGTGGACTCAGAGCTGGAAGATAAAACCCGATCTCTCCACTCCTCCTTGCCTCAGGATTCGCTCCTGATCTTTCCTTTATTCCAGCCTTCAGTCTAAATATAGCCAAACATCTTGCCCTTGACCACGTTATTTTCAATCATCTTGACTCACCACCTCACCCAAATTTAAATCTGTACTTTAGAAACAGTATGCAAATACGAGCTAGTGACCAGAAGAAAACCAAATCTTTCTTTCATGGTGTTAAACATACATACATTTCTAAACACCTTAAACGAAGATTTTATATATATAT
>NW_011495022.1:4767929-4776582 GCF_000754665.1 Bison bison bison | reverse complement strand
TATAATCCTCAGGGAAGTGTATAGATTTTTTTCAGCCTGGTGCTTCTGCTTTGGGAAAAGGCCTTTCCTCTTGGCGCCTGTTCAAACCGCCAAACTTCAGGCCAATTCTTCAACCGGACCATTCTCGGATCTTGTTACGCCAGCGCAGCACGTTCGAAGGCTCTGTGGGGACCAGTGGCTCAGCAGAAAGCGGTCAAACAAATAATAAATAAATAAACGCACGAACTGTAGGGTTTTTCCGCCTGGGCTCGCCTAATTAACGGAGGATGCACACTCCTGGGTCTCGAGCCTGCTGTCAGTGCTAGGGGTGGGACTGGGGGTAGGGGTGGAGGCGGCCAGAAGGAGTCGAGAGGGCCCTGAGGCCGCCCCCATGGGAAGGGAGGACCAACTCAAGCCTCTGGCTCGGGAAGACCTCTGCCCGCGCTAAGAAGCCCGGGCCTCGGGTTTCCGGGGCTGGAACAGTCCCCCTGCTCCGCTGTCTGGCGCCTTGTCCAGGAGGAGGCGCTGTAGGACAAGCGTCCTGTCGGCTACGGAGGCGCGGGAGATGCCCCGGGCGCTGGCGGGCGGGAGCGTGGGAGGGACACTGACCCCGCCCCCTCCGTCTCTCCGCCCTCCACCCCAGTTCACAAAGTGTTTTCCGCCAACGAGGATAGTGGGCGATGCGGCGCCCTTTCCCGAGACTGGCAGCAGAGGCAGCTCGGGGCCCAGGAACCTGAAGGCAGGTTCCGGGGTGGCGGGCCACCTCACTTCCTCCGCCTTCCCGGAGGGGGCGCGATTTCTGCGCTTTGGGCTCTGAAGAGCAGGAAGAGGGTCTGGTGGGGCAAGCCACGCCCAATCCCTGCCAGCCCCTTCATTTGGGCTGCTGTTCTTGCCACTTTCCTTTCTTGCAATTCCTGGTACCTAGAACCGGCAGCCTTGAAAACCCGAGCGTTCAGCGTCGCCTGCCTCAAGCTGATGGGCTCGCTCAGGCTCACTTAGAACAAGGCCTCGGCCCCGGGACTCCCTCGAGGCTCCGAGATCCAGGGTGACTTCTTGCGTGCGACTTGAAAATCCCGCAGTTACTCATCTTTCCCCTTTTTCACACCACCCCCACACTCTTCTTTACCCATTGCACCCATTTCAGGCCTTTGGTGGGCTCCATGGGGGTGTTTCTCGCATCAGCGGTGACATCCCCAACTGGCTGTGATCCAACCTTACTGTTCCTTGTTGTCTCCTTGCAACACAGTCTTTTGCTTCCCTCATTTCCCTACGTTAGAGCAGTGATTCTTAATGAAGACCCGCATTCAAGCCTCTTCTTTATAATGCAGGTTCCTTTGTTTCATGCCAGACTTACTGAATCAGGATGTCCAGAACCTGCAGTTTATAAACACTCTCCATCATGGCAGTTAAGATGTAGGCTTATGTTTGAGTACTGGTTGAGGGTCTTTCCTGTGTCTTTTATGATTCTGTGGTCTACAGGGGCCAAGTTCTCGCTACCATTTAGCAATGCCCCTCCCCCTAGTTAAGGGAGCTCCCTCCTTCATCCGGTTTTCTAGGGGATCTTCCTGACCCAGGGATCGAACTTGCGTTTTCTGCATTGCAGGTAGACGCTTTACCATCTGAGCCACCAGGGAAAAGTCATAAGCTGACTAGTTGCTACCAAATTGGGAAGGGGAAATTGACCGCTTGCTAACTCAGAGATTTTTTCAAAGAGGTGAATAGGTTCTAGGTACAGACTGCCTCCTATCAAATTTTTTCCACTGAACTGTTGTGTGAGCTTAGGCAAGTAGGGCAAACTCTCTGGGCTTGTTTCCTCATGTGGAAAGCAGAGATAATTAGAGTACCTTCAAGGGTTGTTATGAGGATTTTTACTTACATAGCACTACTATGTGCCCAGCACTATTCTATTTTATGTATATTAACTCACTGATTAGGCACTTAAAATGGGTTTTTGGCACTACCAAACATTCAATACCTGTTTCAATCACATATTGAATAACAAGCATTCAATAGGTGTTTCTTATCATCAGTATCCTTTTTCTGTTTAATAATCAGGCCTAGCCTTTTACAGCTGCGAGAGACCTGGTTCATGCACCCAGTCCCTGAATTGTACAGAGAAGACAGGCCCAGGCTTGGTCACAGGAGAACATGGATCTGGGGCTTCCCCTGTTGCTGTAGTGGGTCTTGTGGGCCCTGCTTCCTTGGGTCTCATTGTCTGGCACCTGCCTACAGGTAGACTGAAGGGCCACATCCAAGAAGAAGGTGCCCCTAGCTCCTCAGTGGGCAGATACCAGGTAGCAGAAGCCTCACACCCACACAGGCACATCCATGACTCTTACAGAAGGCTCAGGTCTTACTAGAGAGCAGGCCACCTTCTGGAGCCACCTTCCTTACCACCACCCAGTCACAGCCTCTTTTACAGCCCCAAGGCAAGTACCCTTTTTTCAGTATCTTGAAAGCTGGGACAGAGTGGAAAAGCCAAAGGCCAGTGGCCAACACAAAGGAGGCAAGGAGTGTTCCACAACCTTAATCTGCTTGTGTTCCAAGATCTGGGCTCCAGGGCCATGGCTGAGCCACAGCTCCCACCTTGGGCCATGGTGATGTCAAGGTGTGTCTTAAAGAGGACTATCCCCCTCAGATCTCCATCAGCCCTTCTATTTTTTGAGATACTTTATATCTTTTAAAAAGAATTATATAAATACTATCTCAGGCTATAACCCACACATATGTACACCCCTCCCATGCAGCCAGGTTCTACCCCTTACCCCTGGCCTCCAAGACTTATGACTACAGACTTTTCCTAAGAGGGCCTCTGCAGCCCTTGGCCAAGCTGCTTCTGCCTAACCAGGAGTCCACCTGGGTCAGATTTTCTGTCCAAACACACCTTGTCTCTCCTGCTATAAACCATGTCTAGCAGAGTTTGGTCCATGAAATTGGGCCCAATGCTGCAGTTGCCCAGTCACCGCCATCTCCTGATCCATCTAACCTCTGTTCTTGATTCTCAATGGGCTTAGATGGCTATTCCACACCCTGCTTTTCTTGGACCCACTGGAGTTTTTTCCAGGTCTGGCCCCCCATTAGAGGTCCCGCCCCAGAGCCCGTTCTTTTGGATGCCACATCTCACTATTGGAGTTGTTACCTCCGGGGTTACCTCTCCTTCCCAGAAGACACCAAGGCAGAGTTCCAGTGAGCAGACCCTACTGTAAGGGGAGGGGTGGGGGTAGCAGGAGAAGTGTTGTGTTCCTCTTTCAGCGATAGACTATAGTGTCAGGAATATGAAATTATATTTCTCTCATGCTTGGGACTCCCTGTTCAGCCCTTCTCTGGCTCTTCCCCAGTCTGTGTCCCTAAGTGCCAGGCCTGGCGGTTTCCTTCCTACACCTGGTCTAGGGGATTCATCTGAAGTCTCATTCCCACTTATCCTGGTTTGGAGATAGTTTAAGAGAAGAGTTCAGCACCACATCTGGGCAAGAGGCCTCTTGCACGTAAAGGTCAGAATATCCTTTCCTAGGCCATATAGCAAGGAGAAGGCAATGGCACCCCACTCCAGTACTCTTGCCTGGAAAATTCCATGGACGGAGGAGCCTGGTAGGCTGAAGTCCATGGGGTCGCTAGGAGTTGGACATGACTGAGCGACTTTACTTTCACTTTTCACTTTCATGCATTGGAGAAGGAAATGGCAACCCACTCCAGTGTTCTTGCCTGGAGAATCCCAGGGACAGGGGAGCCTGGTGGGCTGCCGCCTATGGGGTTGCACAGAGTCGGACATGACTGAAGTGACTTAGCAGCAGCAGCAGCAGCAGGCCACATAGCAAGGGCCTCTAGGGCAGGCAGAGAACGGACCTCGTTACATTTGGAGTGCAGCTGATGCCTCCTGGGCCCCTTCACTTTCTCTTCCTTCCTGGGAGTGGCTCTGGCATCTGGGTTGGGAGAACCCTGTGGGGGACTCTAGCTCATGGGAGCTCTTTGAGCAGAAACTCCGAGAACTGGCTCTTCCCAGTCAGATGGGGAAGACAGTGCTCAGAATCTCACTGTACCCAGCAACAGGTTTCTAAGAAGGCTTCTACCTCTTCTCCCCACCTCGTCTTCATGACTTACCACCACCACCATTGACAGTCCTTGGAAAAGCCCCAAGAAATTGGCCCAAGCTAGGCTGCTCTTCTCCCTGGTGCTCAGCCTTCTTACTAGACAGAGTTTGCGCTTCCCCATTCCACACTGTCATTCATCTAAAAAAGCCCAAAACTGGGGGCAGGGGCCAAGGGAAGATCGGAGGAAGGTGTACACTCTCCTTAACCATGTTGTCTGACTATCCTAAGATTAGAAAGTGATTGAAGTTGTGTGCCTCAATGTCTTCCTTTCTTTCCTCCTTTCCCCTCAGCAGAGCTAGTTACTTTCCTGTTATCATCTAAATATACGGAGTAGGCTGTATAATTTTATTCTTCTTATGTAAGCCACAGTGAAGACTGTGGGCAAGTCCCAGTCATCATCTTTCATTATCATTCATTCAAAAAATGTCTCTTGAGCCCAGATTAGGTGCCAGATATTGTTTCAAACACCATCTCCTCAGTCTGGTCTTCTCTTTACACCACCCTTGTCCCATAAAAAGCTCATCACAACTGCTTAGAATGTCATATATCCTTTGGTTAACTCAGTTTTATTAAGTTAGGAATTAAGGAAAAATAAAGAAGGCTTTCCCAAGCCCTCAAACTTTTTAAAAAATGGATTATAACAAGGACTTGTTTTGAAGCTGCTCACCTAGTGCTAATAGAGTCAGAAAACAGTTTTTAAAGGATTGATCTTTACTCATATTTTAAAAACAGATACTGCCAACTGTAAAAGAAAAAGGTACTTCTAAGTGGGCTAATGGGGTGGGGGTTGGGGGAGAGAAATAAATGCCATACAGTCTGGACTAATAGCTCCCTGCTTCATATCCAATGAATGTGAAATTAGGAAATGGGTTTAGAAATGCACAGAGAATGGGTGGAAATTAGAATGCAAAGAGATTTTAGTAGAAAGGAATCTCTTTCATGGGTTTGATAGGACTTGCTGATGAGAACTTTCACAACTTAATTTTATTTAGAAATCTTAGATGTATATGTGCTCTACAAAGCTACAGAGAACATCCATTCTTTTAATTGGAATAGTCAAAATCACATGTTTCCACACTGTTTGGTAGCAACTCTGGTGGGCTGTGGAAGGATGCTGAGGGGGGCGGTGTCAATTCTCTTTTCATTCACTCCCTTTGGTGGGAGCTGGGGGTATCTTTCCCACCCCCACCTACCCCAAGCACAGAGTCACACTCTCGATGGAGCAGTGCTCAGGCCCAAGCTCTCTCTTTTCTTGGTTTTCTCAGCGGGAGAGCAGCTGCCTCCTCCTCTCAGGCTCTCCCTCTGGTGGGAGTGGCAGTGTGCGGGGTGGGGGTGGGGGGAGTGGAGGGGTAATATCGGGGAGAGATAGGATCTTACCCAGATTTGGACCCCAGGCCCTGTGGGACTGGGGACATCTGACTTCCTGGGCTTGGGTTCCTAAGAGCCTCATTTGCTTCCTCACACCCTGTCCCCTTCACACCAGGGCTGTTTTATTGTTTTATAACCTTCTTTAGAGCTTCAGTTGCCAAAGATGCCCGATGAGGCTATTCTCTACTTTCTCACATCACCAAACCCCAAGTCTTGCTGTTTTAAGCAGTTTGGTCACTTGCAAAGGCTTCCCCTCTAGATCTAAGCAAATTACAGAAACCTCTAGGCATGTGGCTACCTTCAACTTTTGCTGAGCCCATTCACAATACAGAGCCAAGTGTTAACTCCAATTGCCACCCCCACCCCCAAGCCCACCCAGCCTCCAACCGCTCTTTTCTTATTGAAGCTAAAACAAAATTTGAAATAACTTCTGGTATAAGCCAATAGAAATGACCTTTGGCTTTCCTCCTTATTTACCACATCTAGAGCTAGAAAATGATTGAAATAAAGGAGTTGATGGTACTCACAGCGGATGCAGCCAAAGAATCATAAGACATGCCCACCAACCAGCCTTTTCCAAATAGCACTATCTCCCCCTCTAAACAGAGTCCCTGAAAAGATGCTGTTTGAAAAGACCAGGGTATTGATATGAATATGACTTCCCCCCTTGAATCCTAGATATTTGGAACTATTTAAATGTGAGGGAACAGTTGCAGTGAACCTTTATTTAGTGAATAAAAGTTTAAAGCCGAAGGTTATTTATGGTTCTGCAGAGATGGGACCTGAGTGGCTATTTACGAGCACGTGATTCCAATAAACTTTGTTTTATGGCTTGAGAGTTGACAAGCCAAAATATAATTCCCACCATAAATTAGGTTAAGAGCATACAAGTGCAGATGCTTGGTTCCTGGAGCAGCGATAGGAAAGTGAGAGGCTCCAGCTAGCGCCGGGTTCAGAAGCAGACAGATCTGCTCCCAGCTCCCCTGCCCACTAGGAGAGAAAACCAGTAAGTCACTTATTACTCTTTCCAGGACAACTCCAGGGGTGGGGGATTTATCTGCCCCATCTTTTCTGCCTGGTGGTGGGGAGAAGTCCCATGGAAGTTAATTTTAGCTTAACCTAAATCAAGAAATAGGATGGGAATCCCCTCTCCCTTCTAGACACAGAAAATTAGGAATTGAGGGTTCTCACCTCACCAGAGGAACTTTCTGTCTCTCACCTGCTCAGAGTGATGTTCTGCTTCAGAAGAGGAATAAAATGGGTAGCCTAGGTAGACAGAAAGTTTAAGAATGGAGATGCTCTGCCTCTGCGATTTCTCAGAGAAGCCCCCTGTCCCAGAATAAAACTAGAGGAAACTGAAAGCTGGACATGAGCCCCTGTGAGGACCACTGCTTTGTAAGATTGCTTTGTGGGTTCTCCAGCAAAAATGCTGATGAAATGATGTCATATCCACAGAACTGGATAACAGTCTAAAGCATTGCCATTTACCTTTAAACCCATCGATTTTCCTCTTCCTTGGCTATCATTTGGGTCCTCATTCCCCTTGGAAATTGCTCTTTGTTTTGAATTAGAGCTGAAGTGGGACGGCAAGTCCCAGCCTTGCCTGGTCCTTCTTTGGGAAGAAGACAGTTTTGAGGGGGCACTGGTTGGCTGGGGAATTTGAAACCAATCTGAAATTGGAAAGGGGGTGCTGAGTTGCTCCAGCTCGAGACAGACGGGGAGCTGGGGCAAGGGACAGATGCAGCGGCTGCCCCCTCCCCAGTGGACCTGCTCCCACACAGCCGATTTTGCAAAAGGAAACACACAAAGGCCCGTTTTCTCCTCACTTCCCGTTTTCCCACGGGGGAAACCCTATTACAGACCGCCTGAGTCGGGCCAGGCAAAAAGTAAGGTTTTGCCCAAAGAGGTGCATGGCGTGGGGGAGGTGATGGGGGCATACTCTCCTACCGCGGGTCTGCCCTTGAGCACTGCAGTCTCCCGCTTCGCGGAGAACTTGGCGCAGTTCCTAGGGGCGGGCATCCGAAGCAGGAGGGAGGTCCGGGTTTTGGTGGGGTGTCTGGGCCTTGTCATTTTTCTGTGTATCATCCATCTCTGTTGTATTATCCTGTGGAATTTAAGTGACCCCGTTTTCATTGCAACAGGTTCGGGACCGTGAGACACCACTGCTGTAAGTACCTCCCGGTTTCTTCCGAATCGCGAAGGGGCGGTATTGATAACTGGGCGGGTGTGGGGAGAAGGGCCGAGCCAGGGGCGATGGGCGGGTGGGAAAACGGCCCTTGCCTCCCCAGGCCTGGGTAAGCGAGGGGAGCCCGTTTGGAACTGGAGGATCTAAGCTGGACTCCCGGGAAGATTTTCTGGGGCCTAGTTTCCAGTCACCTAACTAAGGGAACGCGCCGCGAGCGCTCGCTCTTGTCTCCTTGGGCCTCCCTGGACCTTCCCGGCCTTCCCAGGCCTCCCCAGCTCGCACAGGTGCAGCTCCGCCTCAGCGGACGCGTCTGTGAAGAGCTTGCAGCTAATTAGCAGCCTGCCCTATTAACAAGTTGTGTCGAGCATCGCCCTCTGCTCGAACCAACCTGCTAAGCACCCAGGCAACGCGATCCCCATTCGCCGCCCAGCCCAGCTTAACCCGGTCCAGCCTGGCCCCGACCTTCTCTCGTTTTTTTTTTTTTTTTTTAAATTAAAAGGAATGTGGAGGTGGGGGACGCAACCCTTTACGGCTGCGAGTGTGTTGGGTTGGCCCGCTTCCGGGAAGGGCTGAAAATTCTGAGCCTTACGTGAAAGTCCCTCCTACCCTCTCCCCCGGCCCAGTCCCGGCCTCAGCGATTTGGGTCCTGGGTTGGGGACTCGGGCTGAGGAAGGAGAGAGGGATAGGGCCCTTCTGATTCACTCCTGCTCCTCTCTAACTGCAATTCGAGAATTTCTGCACCAGAGCCGCTAGTGTTGCCGGCAGACAAGGGGGAGGGGTGTTTGGGGGTGCTGTTGGGGGCAGAGATTCTTGGGGTGTTGGACTCAAAAATTTGGCCCTTTCAGAGTTGCTTATGCCGAGGAAGACAGGTACACTTCTGAGGAGGCCTGTGAACTCTCCAGGAAGGCTATCTCATTAAGATGATGGTGGTGGGGAGAGACTCCAGGAAAGACCCTCATGCAAAACGGAGATGGTTTTATTTTAATGAGAGATGGAATGTGTGAAGATGTTAAGAACCAGGCACCCTCCCTTT
>NW_011495022.1:4764318-4767755 GCF_000754665.1 Bison bison bison | reverse complement strand
CCTCTTTCTAGGGTCGGAGAAGATAGGGCTTGGCTCTGGGCCAGATTTCTGCCCTCCAGGCTGGGCAACATAATCAACTCCCTAGGGGCTGTGCCCACCCCCTAGGAGTGGAGGATCCACGCAGTACATAGTTCACCTCTACGAATCAGGCTGTCTCAAGTGAAACAGGCCCTGCAGCTCCAGGCCGGAAAATCCAGCGTCCCCAGAACTCCTGGTCTTGCCCTCTTCCTGTAGCTCCCCTGGCTCTGGGTGCTTATCTCTGTGGATGCTCCTTGCTTGCAAACCCAGGACTGGCACCCCGTAGCTGAACACAGCACAAAAAGCCGGAGACATCAAAAGCATTTGTATGGGCAGTTGAGCGGGAGGTGAATATTTAACGCTTTTGTTCATCAATAACTCGTTGGCTTTGACCTGTCTGAAGGAGTGGAGCAATAAGGTGAAATGCAGGTCACAGTGTCTAATAAATATGAAAATGTGTACCCTCAGGTCCCCACTCATCCCAGCAGGCTCCCCCAATTTTTCTGGATAAAGTCTAGACCCAAGGTCCCCAGGAGCTCTTGGCATTAAAGGAAGTTGGGGGAACCCCCTGGGACAAGGGAGTTGGATGTGGGGCAGTTTCAGAAGGTCTTGTTAGAATTGGCACCCGGGAAATCCCTACAAAATAGCCAAAGCACTGGAACCAAAGGATTGGGGGGAGTGTGTGGGGAGTGTGCACAGTGCAGAGAAGTCAGCCAATTTTGCCAGACTAGGGGTGGGGGGAGTGGAGGGAATTCTCCCTGTTCCACCCCACCAGGCCCAAGTTGAGGCTTGAAAACAATTTTTGAATCATGAAGGTAAAATAAAAAACAAAATGAAATCTCTGTAGCTTAGAGTTAAGGATCCAAAATCCCCATCCAAGCCCAGGTAGCCCTCTGTCCCCGAAATCCATCCCAGTCCTGAGCCCTCTTGGTGCTGTGAACTGAGGGCTGAGCCCCAGACTGCGCCGAAGCACTAGGGCGGCACACTTCGTGAACTTCTGTACTCTTGTTTACTGCTGTCGGCAAAGCAAAAATAATGAAACTTTGTGATATGCTGGTAAATGATTTCGAATGACCCCTCGCCCTGCCCTTCACCATTAGTACACCAGCCCCAGCCCAGGGCAGCTCTGTGCCTGCAAGCAGCGCCTGCCTCGGGGTGGTAAGCAGCAGCCGGACAGAGAGGCCAGCCGGGCTCAGAGCCCTGGAAGGTAAACGTGCGACTTCTTGGAGAACTAGCTTAGCCAGCCAACCTGACTTGCCCTGGCAGTGGGCAAAAGTAGGGGCAGAGGATATTCTCTCTTGCCTCTTTTTCTTCTGCCACTAAGGGCATTTTCTACTTTCTGGAAAATACCACTTGATGAGGGAGGGGGTGTTATGTGCATCCAGAAAGGGGATAATAAAACAATCGCTATTCTGCGATGGATTATTTTTCTTCTGTTCTTTTCTTTCTTTCTTAAGAAGACTGTCCTGACTCCTTGGCTGCTTGGTAACCCTGGCTCTGGTACAAGGATGGGGAACTCGTTGCTGCAAATTGCCACCAAGCACTTCAGACTACCTGAACTGTCTCTGAAAGTGAGGGTGGCTGCGTCGGGCTGGCGGCTCCAAGGAGGAGAGTCTGGGGCTGGCAACAGTCTGGGTACTTGCTCTGGGTGGAACCTGGAGGCTGTAACGTTGTCTATATATACCCTGTAGAACCGAATTTGTGTGGTATCCACGTAGTCACAGATTCGATTCTAGGGGAATATATGGTCGATGCAAAAACTTCACATTCTCCGCAATAGTCAGAAGTGGAGGCCAGAGGCAGTCGACCGGTCAGTTGCTTCTTTCTGTTTTATTACCTTGGACTCCAGGCAGGAGGATCGTAGGAGCCCAATTATGTAAAGTAGCCTTTTCCTGGAGAAGCTCCTCACCTTCAAACAGGGCCCCCTGTGTAAATCCCTAATTGGTTGCATGAATGCAGGGCCAAAGGGTTAGGTTTGGGGGCACTGGGGAGTGAAGTGGGAGTCAGGTAGCCCCAGGATCAGCTCTCCTCTCTAGGGGCATAAAGTTGGAGGGTGCCGAAAGAGGAGGCTTGTTGACCTTTGCTGCCAGGTGGGAAGAAGGCGAGCCAGGAAGAGGGAGTTTAGGGCCCTTTTGGGGATGCTTTTGAGTGAGGTGGGTTTACCTCACAACCTTCCTGGGCTACCCTCCCGCGCGCTGCCCTAGCCAGAGAATCAAGGGAGCTTCTTGCCATACCAGCAAGGCCAGATTTGGCTACAAACACCCTGGCCTTCGAAGAAAGCTTGGCAGTTACTCATTGCCTAATTTGATTCAGGCCAGCCAGATTGTAGTAACTTTTGGGTGACCCTGATGAAGACAAAGCCGGCGGGATTCGGCCTTTGTATGGCAGAGTCCCCATGCTCCCGCGGGCTGGGTGGGCGGGAGTCCTGCCTGCCTGGGGTTCTCTGTCCAACTCAGGAGTCACCTCCTCCACCCACCTTTTGATGCCATGCACCTTGATAAATATGGGAAATTCATTCCCTCTTGAACTGTGCGCATTTTGGGGGGCTGATTGCAGTCCGGGTGCATGGAGAGGGCAGTGGAGGTTAGCAAAGTCAGTGGCAGACAAAAGCTGGGGTTACCAGTGGGGAATGAGGGTGCTGGGATTAGAACTCCACTAACATCTGGTGGGAGCCCTCAAAGGTGCCACGGTGAGTCACTTGATTACACGTATGTTATTTAGTTAAATTTGTGAAAATTATGAGATGCTCACCAGCCCGGTGATAAACTCACTCCCTCGCTATTGGCTGGCCTGGTCACATGGCCGCCAACTTTATTCAGTTGACAGCAAGTAGGAGGGCCCTATGGAAGAAGAAAAAAAGACAACACGAGAAAAATTAGTATTTTCTACCTTCTGAAATTAATGGCCATGAGTTCGTATATGGTGAACTCCAAGTATGTGGACCCCAAGTTTCCTCCGTGCGAGGAGTATTTGCAGGGCGGCTACCTAGGCGAGCAGGGCGCTGACTACTACGGCGGCGGCGGTAGCGCGCAGGGGACTGACTTCCAGCCCCCGGGGCTCTACCCACGGCCCGACTTCGGTGAGCAGACCTTCGGAGGCGGCGGCCCCGGGCCCGGCCCGTCTCTGCCCACGCGGGGTCACGGGCCAGAACCCGGCGGCCCCGGCGGCCACTACGGTGCTCCCGCAGAGCCATGCCCGGCTCCCTCCGCGCCCCCGCCCGCACCCCTGCCCGGCGCCCGGGCCTGTAGCCAGCCGGGAGGCCCCAAGCAGCCGCCCCCCGGGACTGCCCTCAAGCAGCCGGCAGTGGTCTACCCGTGGATGAAGAAGGTGCACGTGAATTCCGGTAAGGACGGGCACAGGACCGCTCAGTCTCCACCCTGGCCCGGCGGCCTGAGCCCCTAGAGGGGGTGCGAGTGGGT
>NW_011495022.1:4763642-4764006 GCF_000754665.1 Bison bison bison | reverse complement strand
GGGCGGGAGGCAGGGAGTAGTGGGCCAGGAGGGAGCGCAGGGAGGGCCCGGCCTCGGGGCGCGCCAGGAAGTGAGTGCCGGTGGCCAGGGGCCTACCCCGAGGTCGGAGCTGACCTTGTGTGATCTGTTTTGTCTCTCAGTGAACCCCAACTACACCGGCGGGGAGCCCAAGAGGTCCCGGACGGCCTACACCCGGCAGCAAGTCCTAGAACTGGAAAAAGAATTTCATTTTAACAGGTATCTGACGCGGCGCCGTCGGATTGAAATCGCTCACACCCTGTGTCTTTCCGAGCGCCAGATCAAGATCTGGTTCCAGAACCGGAGGATGAAGTGGAAAAAAGACCACAAGCTGCCCAACACCAAA
>NW_011495022.1:4759396-4763446 GCF_000754665.1 Bison bison bison | reverse complement strand
CCTCCTGCCCCCCCCCAACTGCCCCCGGCCGGCATTTGCAGCCGCTGGCCAAGGACCACCACACGGACCTGACGACGTTATAGAAGTGGGGACCCTGGGCCCACCCCTCCCTGAGCTCCTGGCTGAGCCGAAGCTGCGGGGGCAGGCCGGGCCTGCTGTCACCTCCCTGGGCTCTAAGGTACTGTGGGGGTGGACCTGGGACACACGCAGGCCTCCCTCGGACTAAGGTTAGCATCCTGCCCGAGGGCAGCCCCCTCCCTGGAGCGGGGATGGGGGTGGGAGGGGGCGGGATTCTCTCTCTAAGTATATTATCAAATGGCAGGAGCTACTGAGAACATAAAACCTTGGCGAGTCATTAAACTCCTGAAAATCTCTGCTGTTGGGTTTTGAATTTGCAAATGAAGGTTGGATGCTTTATCCCAGTGTGAATTTAAACATGCTCCCCCACCCCACCCCTCCAGGGATCTTTGTGGTTTAAAAATGTGCCAGAGTTGAGGCAGAAGCTTGGCCACCTCTGCGCTAGGTGTTTTCAGTAGAAGCAGGAGAGCTGAGCCAGGATTCCTGAACTTTCTGGGTTGTCTGTATTTCCAGTGTGAAAAAAAATATATATTTTTTGCTCCCAGTGTCCCTGTGCCCAAAGAAATGAGTCTAAGAAGGAAGCGGAAACGGGTTGTTTTATGTTTATATTTGCTTAAATATTTATTTGTTGGAGAATTGGGGTACAGAAATAACTGACACGGTGTTGCCAAAAAACTTAAATGTGAAAGGGGCTGAGTTTCAGGGAGCGGAATCTGAGGTGCGTGGCCTGACTTCTGGCTGGAACTCCACCCCCTCCCCACTCCCAGGAAATGTATATAGGGGGCCCTTAACCCTTCTAGAGGGAAGGGAAGGATCCACTCAAAGTTGAGTTCTTGAATATATATTTCCACATGTGTGTTTTTCAGCACTGTGCTTACAACTAGTTCTGGGTGATTAGAGGAAAGGGAGAAAAGAAAGAAACAAATGGTCCAACATTTTTCCTTCTGGGGAAAGAAAACAAAACCTCCATGTTCTGGGTCATTAGATAATGACTGAATTTTCTGTTCCAACTGGATTCCGAATGTCCCCAAATACTCCATGTAGCAGTATTTTATAGGAATTGGTGTATGGCTGGTATGGGAGAAGGGATGTGCATTGGGGAGAAAGTGGGAAAGTGAGGAAATCTTGCTTTTAAAAAAATAAAAAACTAACTGAATCTAGAAGTCCACAAAAGTTGGTCTTAGGGTTTTTTACCCCTAAGTTTTAATTTTTCAAAACAAATCTAAGGAATTTTTCAACCTGTTAATTAGAAGCGGAATTTGTAAAAGTACAAAAGTTTTCAGGCCCTTTCTGCTCCCTTGCCTTGAGAATAGTGGTTTAAAAACAATCGCTCTCAAACAACGGGAGATATGTTCTTTAGTCATTTTTCTCATGCCTTGCCTGCGAAGGATTCAAAGCTCATTTTTCTAAAATGTTGACCCTTAAGGATAAGGGGAAAGAGTCAAAGGTAATGGCCAGGGTTCACAGACTCAAATGAAACAAGGCTTCAGAAGTTTAAACCCCAAAGCCTCGGGCTCCAAAAAGAAACCCCTGGTTGTCCCTTACCAAAAAGTGACAAAAGTGGGGAGGGAGCAGGAGGGAGATTGAAAAGGAGATTCAGAATTGGGGCTATTTTTCAGTGCTTCAGAAGGTTTCAGAGGTAATTTTTAAAATATATTTGAGTGGAGAGGGAAAAAAGACTTCCTCTATGGGCATGTTCTTTGGTTCTGTGTCTCCTGAGAGCTGAGGGCAGGTATTCACTGGGGTCCCTAGGCTGAAATTCCACTTCTCTAAAGTATCTTCCAAGCCTTGGTCTTTTGTATTAGACCCTAGGGACAGCTCTTTGTTCCTCCTTGGGGTGAGCCTGGCTCTCAGACTTGCACATGGCAATACTTGAATATCGCCACGTCGGGATATTAAAGATGGATATTCCTGCATTATTTGCACCATTGTTTCTATGACAAAAAGCACAGAGTTCATACATAGTCAAGACGTCTTTTTTCTGATGCCCTCACGTTGAGAAGCTGAAAAGGTATTTTACTGAAGTTCGGCTAAATTACAGAATCAGGTTCATCCAGAGGACAAATTTTCTATTCGATTAGCTGTATTTCAGCCGGGAGGACTGACCTCTAAACCCTTAACCTTTTGGACTCTAACTACCCTTCTCTTCTTTTTTCCCTCCTCTAACATGAAGAGCAGTCTTTGGATGTAGCATTTGAAAAGAGCTGCTATCTTTAGGCAAGTTGGAAAGTTGCTCAGATTCTTCCCTAAAACCCAAACTTGTTAATACATCGAAACTTCTCCTTGTGTGTGGGGAGGTATATATTTCACAATGTCCAATTATATATGCATTATAAAAATTATTATATAGATTTCTTCCCTTCCTAGAAGTTCAGGTTACTCATCCCAGCTTCAGACCAAATGCCAAACTACTTAACTGCCTTCACTTCTGCCCTAGAGGAAAGCCAAGAGGTATATTTGATGAAGAAAACCCAAGTTCCTTCTTAAAAATAGCTCCACTACTTTGGAAAGTAATTTTATCAGAGAAAAAAATTCTTTGTTTATAAGTCTCAGTTCTCCTTCTCGGCTTCTAGAGATTCCCTTTTGAAATGTTAATGGAGCCTGCAAGGCCCAGAGGGCAGCCCCCAACCCTGAGGTCCCAATCAGACCCTCTCGTCCATTTGGGCCCACAGGAGTGGGGCGGGCAAGAAGCAGGGCCCCCCAGCCGGCCAGGGCAGGGAAGGAAATGAGTTTCCTTTTGGGAACGTGTTCTGGAGACCTAGGTGTAGAAATGCTCAGTGCCCATTTGCTTTTATTTGTTTCCAGTTTGTTCCCCCAACTATGAGCCAGAAGTGTTTGTTTTGAGGGTTTTTAAAAATGGTATGTTGGGATAGTAACTGGGGGGAGTGAAGTGTTTGCTGAGGACACTGCTTCTCAGATTCCCATCTCACTTTGTCCATTGCAGCCTTTTGTTGGGAGATGACATTGTCAGTCAGCCCCATGGTGTCTGTTCACACAAGATGCTTTCTTAATAGAACTGATCAATGTTCTGCTGCCACTGATTAAAGTATTATTTATACTAATTGTTGCCTGTAGTTTTGATGTAATTCATTGATCTATATTTGAAATAATAAAAGGTGTAGCGAAATCTCCCTTCTATTTGGTGCCTCCACAGAAGCATTCTTCATTAGGTCTTCTAAAAGCTAACATCCAGTATAAACAGTGTATTTTATTATTTTCTATAATATCCCTGATGTGTGAGGGTTAAACTGTGTAAGGCATAGAAATTCTACCATTTTCTCCCTCCCCCATACCTACATACTCCCAATTTGGCTGTTAAATTTTGTGTGCATTGGAAAGCCAGAGGCTGGATTCAGGCGTGGGGGTGGGGGGGTGGGCATTATATTTTTTTTTTTAAGGAAAATAAGTAACTTCCTGGGCTAAAAAGAGGCTCCAGTTTGGCTCGGTGCAGGCCCAGGTCAGCTCCAGACCCCCTCGATCTGTGACATGGTGAGTGAGAGATCTCCTGGCTCCCCAACTCTAAGAGTGTCTGGTGCTGGGCTCTGGGCCAACCTGAGGCTGGCCGTGGCTGCTTGGATCTTACCCTTCTGGTCTCCAGTCTTGGGCTCCTTCTACTTCTGTGCTGTTCAGCCCCACTGGGGCCTCCAGCAGCTGCCCCTCCTCCCCCGAGCGCCCCTTCGGCCCTCCAGACGACAATAAACACTCCCCACTATAAAGAGTGGCGCGCGCTATTTTTTTCACGAGGGCTTTTCACGTCTTGGCCTTGCCTTGAAGAGGGGGCCAAGACAGGCGTCCCAAAATAGATGGGGGTGGGGAGCTTACTCTCGACAAGAAATGAGCAGAATGCAAAAAATCAGACGTGTGTCCTTAATATATGTAAGGGCTTGCCTCAGACGCGTGGACATGTGTATTTATAAGTGCGCAGACAGAAGTTTAAATATTCAGACACATTTTATGATTGTCCTCTGCCAG
>NW_011495022.1:4757885-4759296 GCF_000754665.1 Bison bison bison | reverse complement strand
GTCCTCTGCCCGTCTTCTGGCTAATGGCTCCTCCTGTGCCCACCAATACATCAATACGGTCGTGTGTATTGAATCGCGGGCAGGAATGAGGAGGAAGCGAGTGCTCAGCCTAGCCGGTCGGAGTACAGGACCGTAAATCGGGGACCCTAGGCAGTCAGCGCTTCCCGCGCGCCCGCCATGTTGGGGAGCCCTCCCTGCCCCCCGCGCCGGGCTGGGTGGCCGGGGCTCGCCGGCAGCCGGGGGAGGGCCTTTCATAACACGGAGAATTTTCAAAGTGCGAGGAAGATGATAAGAATAGATTTCTACAAGTCCCGACCACGTGATTGGCGAAATAATTAATTCAGCACGTCCCTTAAGAAACACGGAGTCGTCATTAATCTGCCACGCAAAGGGCTCTCTCCTACTTGTGCAGGGATCCCAAGAATATCACCCACCGAGGGGGGCTGCGCGGCGCCCCCAGCCCTCCACCCTCGGCCCCCGGTGGCGGCGGCGGCCGCGGCGGGCGCGGGAGTGCAGCCGGCAGGTAAATATTTTGTCGACTTTTATTTCTTCGGATTTAAATCCTTAATGAACTTAGCTGTCAGGGCCGCTGACAAATAGTTCCCTTTGCTTCCTGATTTGGAAGCGTGCGCCGTCAAGAAGTTGTTAGTGGCTTGGATGGTGACCTTTGGTTCAGCAAAGCTTTGCACTTATGAAAAATTACTGAGAGCGGCCGAGTGTGTGTGTGTGTGAGACAGAGAGAGAGAGAGTGTGTGTGTGTGAGGGTGTGCGGGGGGCGAGGGGCGAGGGTGCGCGCGGGCTGCTCAGAGGCGGCAGGAGTAGTAAAAACCCGCCCGGCTGGGGGACGCGCCTGGCGCACGCGGGCCGAGGTTGCCCGGTCGCCTGTGTCTACCGGGAACAATGGTCGCTGTCACGGCATCTGCCGCCTATTCTTAAACCGGTGAGAAAAGGCCCCGGCCCTCTTTTCAAGCAAGGGTCGTAAATTTTTCTTTGCGTCATAATGGAAGGCTATAAAATCGAGTTGAAATTTTACCCCAGGCAGATTTTAACCAACAGATAATGATTTCCGAGTTGCTTCTCCCACTCCCCTCCCTCTCACCCCAGCTCTACTGCTTCTGTCACCCCAGCAAGGAGTCTGTCCCTCTTCCCCCTCGATTTTCGTATCTTTAATTTGGGGAAAAGATCTAAAATAAAGACACGGAAATTCTCTGCCACCCAAGGAGTGGGAGACCCTGGGGTGAAGGGAAGCCTCGGGGGAAGGGAAACGGGCGTGTAGAGTCGGGGAGAGACCAGGGATGAGATGCTGGAGACGTCTCTCCCGCTGGCTCGTTTCAGCCTTTTTTCTCGAACTCGCGAGAAGCTAGCTGTCAGGTCCCACGAACCACCCTGCTCCCACCCCACCCCACCCCAC
>NW_011495022.1:4756958-4757785 GCF_000754665.1 Bison bison bison | reverse complement strand
AGCCCTTGCCCCACCCCAGCTTGCCGGAGGTCCATGCTGGGGGCAGCAGCGGCCATTCTCCTCCTCCAGCTGGTCGCTCCGGCCCGATGCCTCCTTCCCTCTAGTTGGCTTTGAGGATGATATCAGGCGAGCTGGGGGCTGGCTGCGTGTGGTGGTTGTTTTGGGATTGTGTGTGTTTTGATTTCTTTTTTGGCGTGTGTATATTTCCCCCATCAGGACAGAGACAAAGTTTCCTCCGTTATGAATTATACATTCAAACAATAACACATTAATTCAATTATTCAAAGATGACAAATGTTTATGTGCTTTGCAAGTGACTTTGGCGCAGATTCTGGGCACTTTCTCTGAGCTGCTTGCATTTTTTCTCAATGAGAATTGGCTGTCACCCTCCCAACCTCACCCCCACCCACCCCACCCCACCCCACCCCACCCCACCCCACCTCACCCCACCTGGACATACCTTGGTAGCTCCAGAAAGGAACCCACAAAAAACCTCCCCAGCCCGGCTGCCAGCTCCGGCAGCCAACAGCCTCCCAAGGCCCGGCTTGGCGGGCACCGGCCCCGGGTATTTTTTCAGTGTGACAATTGCCCGCGTTGGTGTGATAAATCATCGTAAGTAATTCCTGAAAGGGTGCGAGGCTGTTGGGGGCCGGGCGAGGACTGTAAATCTTTCCGGTTTATTGCTCTATGAACATATGCTCCGATTGAAGAAGGCTTAGATCCTTTCCTGGAGACAAATTCCCGCAAAGGGGCCCCCCTCTTTGGCTGGAGATTAACACTTGCTGCGGGCCGGCTGCACGGCCCCTGGCGGGAGGCTTGGGGGCGGG
>NW_011495022.1:4755399-4756858 GCF_000754665.1 Bison bison bison | reverse complement strand
GGGCTCGCTGACAGGTCTGGGGGCTCGAGCCTGTGACCTCTTCTCCGGGACTTTCCTGTGCTTCTGGAGTGGGAATGCGGAGGATCTTACCCCCTTCTCCCCGCTCTTCTGCGGCGGCCCTGCCCATGCGCCTACCCCTGTCCGAGACCTCGCAAGTGGCAACAGGGCATCTGCTCCGTGCCCGTGCCCGATGCCGCTGAGAAGCAGAGCTGGCTGTGAAAGCCGGACTTCGGGGATGGAGTGGACACCCCGACATGGTGCGGGATTCCCAGTGCGAGTTGAGCTGGGGTAGGGCGGTGGGGGCTCACTGCAAGCCGGGGAGCTGGAGGCTGGCTGCTCGCCCTGGCCAGGAGCTTTTTTTTTTTTTTCGCCAGGAGTTTTTAAGCTCTTCTTTCCCACATGCAGAGTTGTTACCCTTGTTACCGTAAATTACACCCGACCACTCGGAGTGTGCTGGAAATCTATCCTGGTTTACTATTTCTAAAATAGAAGCTCCCTCTTCTCCCAGCTAAGCCCAGCCGGGACCGATCCCGCATCTCCCTTCGCGTTCTTGGAGACGTCGCAGGAAGCGGGAAGCCGCGGCCTTCTGTCACTGGGCCTGCGGGATCCATGGGCCCTGCCCAGACCCAGAGGCTCACAGGTCGCGGCAAATAGCGGCTCCACGCCTCCGCGGCTCCAGGCCCGGCGGGACCCGGGTGAAGTTCGCCAGATGCAGAGAAGGGAGAACGCCCCCGTCTCGGTCGTTGCTTATGCGCTTTTTCTGGCTCTGAAAGTGTAGGCTCATCGGCTGTGTCCGCGGAACGAGCCAAAGTCCCAGACTATGGTGGTGGTGAAGAGGGACGTTCCTCGGGGTCTGTGAGCTGGAGGCTCTCAACCTTAGGACGGGAGCCTGCGCTGTGCCACAACGTAATTGCCTCCCAGGGGAGGGGAAGAGCGGCGCCTTGCCCGGGTGTTTGAGGATGCGGGACCTTGTACCGGGCGCGGCTGGGGAGCTTGGGGAACCTGGGCCTCTGGTGCTCCGCAGCTGCCTCCGGAGAGGCCTGTAAGAAACGCAGCTTCTAAAATTTCCAGTCCCCGGGCCAGCCTGGTGGAAGGCTGAGCCAAGGTCAGAGGTCGTGGGGGGAGAGACGCTCAGCGCCCCCCATCCCACTGCCAGCGGCCAGGCTGGAGCTAGGTCATTCACAGGCCTCGGGATGGGGGCTTTCCTTCTGCCCCAAACCCACCCTGGTCTGCCCAGGGGAAGGGACCGAGATCCCACGCCTCCTGCCCCTCCTCCCAGCCCCCAGGCCTGGCTGCGCTCCGGGGCTGGATGGCGTGAAAGTTTCAGCCTCAATCAGTACAATCTTCCCTCGGGGTCACGTGAACAAATATGCTCGCATTTGAAGGCAGCGTCTGTATTTCCCGACTATGAGGGGGTTTCCGGGGCTCTCTTCAAATCCAGAAAGGGCCACATTCCGAA
>NW_011495022.1:4751035-4755215 GCF_000754665.1 Bison bison bison | reverse complement strand
TGGGGGTCCTGGGAGGGCTGGGCAGGAACCCAGAAGTGGGTGGGGGCGCGGGTGGCCGCCGCTCTGGGCCTGGGAGCGGACAGGCAGGCGGTAGACCGGCGGGCGTGCAGCGCAGGCAAAGCCATCTCGGGGACTGCGAATTCGTTCCTCCTACGTTTATTGGTAGTTGAACCTCAGCCTGGTTCCGTTCTACCGGGAATTCCGTGTGCTCTGGTATATGGCCGCATCTTGGAGCGCGCAGGACCAGGGTTGGGACAGCGTTGTCTGCAGACAAAGGGGGAAGGCTAGCTCTGCCCCCCACTGGCGCCCACTCTGAGGCCGAGGACACCAGGTTTATGATAAATTGGGATCCAGGTAAGCAATTGCATGACAAAATAGAAATCTTTGGGCACAGGGCTGCTTGCTGCCCTGAATGGGATACTAAATATGATTTATTTTGTGTAATCTGTGATCTTGATTATTGCCAATTGGTGAGGCAGCCCGCGTAGACCTAGATACACTTCTACATATACATCCAGGATGGTGATTAATCCTAAGGAGATTCGCTTTGTGGGGATGTTCCCCGCCTACCCAAAGGTTAGGGAGACATACTACCTTGCCAGGTTGGGAGGGTGGCCGGTGGCATAGTGGCGGGAGGTGGCAGTTTGAGGAGGGGGCTGGAGAGGGGACTGGGCGCTGGAGGAAGTATTTGTGGGGTAAATGTACAGTTATGAGAATGGGTGGAAAATGGAATGAATAAAAAGAAACTTTTTTAAAAAAAACACTGTCACTTCCAAAGTAAGATGGAGCATCATATTAATTCCGTGTCTTGAGCTGCCTAGCTGGGCGCAGGCAGGTTGATTTATACGTATTTAAAATAAACTCTGTGAACAGCCAGCTCCCTGCATTGTTCTGGGAGCTAGCTCCACATACGCACGCTTTTTATCCTCTTACTGTTGGCTTAATTTTTTTTTCCTCTGTGAGGTTAACATGCTATTTAAGCTTCTCCCTCAAATTCAAGAGAACCCCCAAGTTACCCAAAAGAATTTGGGGGGCACCTCCATAGTCCTCCTCACTAATCTGGTTTTTGACTGCAATAGTGGCAGAGAAAAGGTTTAGGGCTTCTGGGTCCTTCTTAAAGAAACTGAAATGACAGCTAAATAATATTTTGGTTCCTGCATCCCATCCATCATTTTGTGTATTGTGTCCTGGATGTGGGAGCACAGGACAGTTCATCATGGGTCTTTCCCCAGGACCAAAGCCTGAGAAAGCGGCCCCATGAGTGAGTGGCTCCTAGCTCCTGGAAAACTGCTATAGGGCTAGGCCAGACTGGGCCTCTGTGGGAAAGGGACCCAGAAAGCAAGGAGCACTCCCTTAACCTTAGTTGGGACAGGTCTCAGCCAGAGAGGGACAGACTCCCAGGGTCCTGGCCATCAAAGGAGAGCAGTAAACTTGTTTGGTCAATCGCTGATGCTTCGCTCCATCAGAAGTTAAAGTCACTGGACATTTTTCTTCTCTTGCTGCCTTGGAGCTGCACGCCTGCCAACTTAGTCAGCTGAATCCAATTACTGCGAACAGCATTTCATTTGGCCCCGTGGAGCACTCAGTTATAACTTCCCCGAAAATTTCAATAATCTGCACCAAGGCTCCCTATCCGAAAGGCTTTTCCCCTTTTCCCCGGGTACTGGTAGGGGATGGGATACCTGGCTAGGTCTGCCGGGACCCGCTTTTCCTTGACAGTTCTGAGACGGGGTTCCTTCCTGCTCCCCGTTTCTGGCTGTGAAAGGGGTACTTGAGCTGGTGGCTCAGAGCCAGCCAGATAAAGCCTGCAGAAGGCTGGGCAAGCAGAAGGCTGAAGTTAGTTGGACCCGTGCTGGATGGTGGGTGGGCTGGGGAAAGAGCCTTTGAGAAGACGGTGGGGGCTCTGGGCAGCCCAAATTTGGCCACCTTGGGGTCCTCTTTGCTTTCCCCTTCCCAAGGTGCACCCAGAGCACACCGCACATCCCAAGAACGCCCGGGAGTAACTTACCCTGTTCCTCCGGGGCTGGGAAAACAAAATCTAGCTACAGGCATGGGGGAATCGCGGCACTGGGCGGCCTCACAATTTAGATCTTCTGAGGGGAAGTGCATAATTCTGAAGAACGTTTTCCCCCCAAAATAAGAAATAACTAAGGGGCGAAAGTTGTCCACCCACGTGAATGCATCATATGAAGTGGCTTCAGGACCCGCCGATCCGGTCCGAGGGCTCGAGTATATCGTGTTTCCACCGCTCAGCCCTCCGGGCCGGCTCCGTGGAATGGGCCCTCTGGGTCTGAGACTGGTTGGGGAGCTGAAGCCTGGGCGCGGTGTTAGGAGCCCTACCAGTCCGGGATCTCTCCGAGGCGCTTCCGTTGGGTGTTCATTAAGGGGTGAGTTATTGCTGTGCGAGCCAAAGGTCACTTCAAAGGCTTATGGCTGTGCGGTCTGGTCTTTAGAAGGGCCCTGAACGCTTTGTGTGGGGCTTTCCCCAGCACAGTTTAGTGTTTGCAAACTACTGAGTCGACAAATTGCACAGGGCAGATACAAGAGGAGGGGACTGTGTCTCTCCTTTCACCTGATCAGGGCGGGCACCCGCTGAGCGCAGGCAGTGGTAGGCAGCTTGGTCTGTTTTGGGGTGGGGTGGAAGGGGTGTTTGCTTCTTTGCCAGTTTGCAGCTGGTTTGATCCCCCGACCCAGTTGTGGGCAGCCCAGGCCAGGAATGTGGTGGGTACTGACTGGAATACAATAAACTTAGGGAAATCGTGGTAGATACAATGTACAAACCAAGAAGTAACACCCAGCTCCCTCTTCTCTGTGGCTTCATGTGGGAGCCTTGACTAGGACCCATCCGGCCCATCTACACATTTGCCCTCCTTCTCTGGTGCCCTGAGCTGTAGCCTCCCTCTGTCCCAATCCTGCAGCCCCTCCCTTTTGCTCCTTAGAGGGTGGGCTTGGCCTGGGGGATTGGGGAACATGGGGCTTTTAGGGTTTGGTTAGAATAGGAGAGGGAATGGCTTCCCTGTGCCTCTGACCCACTTGGCTCACTCTCTGCGCAAGGTCTGGTCCTTCCCCACCGTTCTGCCTCCCCTTTCTCACATCCAGTCAAGGATTGTGGTGTTAAAAGCCACCTGCTCCCCAGGAGCCAACCAAGTCTCCTTTCTGCCAGTGAGAAGGTGCCTGGAGTGGCTGCAGACACCATATAAAATAGTGACATTGATTATGACACCCTTAAAGGGAGTAATGTCTCTCCGCATATGTTGGTAAGAAAGAACTAGCCGCTGCTGAGAGTTTTCCATTTTGTTCCAGATCATCTCAACAGAATATCAAAAGGAACTCGAAGAGCCTACAAAGAGTTAGAGACAAAATTTTGAGAACACACACACACACAAATTGTGGTGAGTGGTGTGATTTTTAAAAGTAATTTCCACTACATTTCCATTTGTCCTGCAACTCAAATTAGCCATCTCAGGATTCATACATCAAAACAGAAAACAAAGGGCGGCTTTGAAGTGGATCACCTCAGTGTGAACTGCCGCCGGTTACATGATAACCGATCATCGGTCTTCAAATTTATGGTGCCTTAATAGGGTGAGCCCAGTGCCTTAAATGCAGGGTGTATTACATTGAGTTATCTGGGCTAAATAAGAGTGATTTAGAAGGCGCGTCCAGGTCTTCCCATAAGGCAGAAGAGCTCAGGCTGAGAGATCGGGAGAACGTGGGCAGAAAGCTGCTCCAGCTCTACGGTAGATAGAGCCCCTTCTTAGCAAATCGGAAAAATAGTCGTTTCCAATCCCAAAGTAGTAAAGCCAGCAGGGAAGGAAGAATCGATGCCCGGTTCCAGTGAATTAATGGGGATGCCCAGCAAGATTGGTGTCTGCCAAAAAGAGATCTGTGGGTTTCCAAGGCCCTGATTCAGGTAAAGCAGAGAAGCCCAGACCAGTTCGAACCTCAGAGGAAATAATAATAATAATAATGAAAGGAATAGAAGCAACCTGCATCCCAACGCCTACCCCTTCTCTTTCAAGTTGCACAGACTAATCCGACCCGTCCTTGATTTTACCACGATCGCAGCTCTAGTCACCACCGGGCGACTGCAGCCGCCTCCCTCCCCAGCCCCCTCAGCCTTTGCGCGGCCACTGAGGGCGGCGGGCGAACGCGCGCGGGGCCGGCCTCCGTGCGTCCG
>NW_011495022.1:4745797-4750910 GCF_000754665.1 Bison bison bison | reverse complement strand
TCCGATCTTTTTCTTTTCATTCCTTACTGAAGCGTTTACTGCAGCCGTGCTCGCAGTCATAAATTTTGCTACAAACCACAATGACAGGTGCATTGATATGCACCGTGAGAGCTCCAGCTGCTTAATAACTCCGTCCCCCAGCTGCTTTGAGCGCCTTTTATTTATTCGGTATCATATTTAGATATTGATCCCGGGCAGAATTAAGTGCAGTGAGCAAGTATCAGGGTTCGGCTGATTCGGAGGCGCAGAGGGTGCGGCGGGGATCCGGCGGTGGTGGCTCCAAGGAGGCCGCCTCCCTTTCGGCTGAGGACCGTTTGGTCCTGCATTCCCGGCCGGCGGTTGGGCCTCCGAGCTGAGCTGGGCAACTTCCCGGGACCACCAGAAAAGAGCCAGCTAGATCCCATTTGGCGCGCCTGCCCTAGGAGGAGCCGAGGATGGCGCCGGCGGGGTTCTGGGGTGCCTGCCTTGGCCGGTGTTCTGGGCCAGGGGTGGGAGCAGGATTTGGGGGTGGAGGAGAGGAAAGGGCAGCTGAGGACTTCGAAGACCACCCCTCCCCCCAGGCGGCTTAGTCTTCACCCCAAGGCATTTGGGTCCCGGGGCCCAAATGAGCAGAGGTACCAAAGGGCGAGAAAAGAAAGCCCTAAAGGAGGGGGGGGGGGGGGGCTCGAAAAGATGAGCCACTGAACAGTTGACCATTGTCCAAGTGATTTATGACCCGTTCCTGCTTCTTAGGTTCAAGCAGAGTTCACAAGGAGCAGCGATTTCTGGAAAGAAATAAGCTGCGGCTTCTTTTTAAACCAGTTTTGTAACAATATTCTCAGGTTCTGTTTTAGGAAAGGTGATTTCTTTGGAGCTTTACATTTTGGGGTGATGGAAGAGGCTACAAAGTCCTTCTCAGTGAGGAGAGAGCTATTGCCCTTGCTTCTGGGGAAATGGATATTTGGGTGCGGGATCATCAGGGAGTGACCCTTGAAATTCCTTAAGACAATGAAAACAGAAGAGGGAGAACAGACTCTAAGCTTACTCATGGAGCTGCCCAGTATTAGCACTTTTGAGGTCTGTACACAGACCTTTGTCTGGGAATATGCCATAGGAACAAATATATATGTAAAGCCATCTGTTTCAAAGACTTGGTCAGTTATTAAAGAGGCTATTTTACTGTGACTAGTCTACCTATCAAGATAAACTTGGTCACCCTGGGAGGCAAGAGAGGGGATGTTTTGCTTCCAATGCTGTAGATGGAATGACAAGCAGCATCAAGTTCTGGTGGTCTGAGTGTCAAAAGTGACCATTTTGACCTCCAAAGAGCCCAAGGTTTAAGGCTGGAAGCAGGATCCTAGAAAAATCCTAAGATCTAACCAAAGTCAGAGTAGTTTTTTGGCCTGGGGGCAAACACATATAAATATTAGTCACAGAATGAGGATGTAGCTTTCCATTTAATATTCAGTAGCTTTAATAGATAATGATACAGAAATGAATGAAAGAAAGATTAAGACCAGCTTTGTTTGGTAGATATCCTAACTGCATACGTTTAAGAACAATAATAGAAACTACTCCTAAAACATTACATCTGACTGTTCTTTCATTAAGAAGCACTTCTCTTATCAAGATTAATGGCATGCTCACTTATATTTTAAAACAAAATGAGCAACTATTCTACCAAATAAAGGCTAATGTGAAGAATTTAAGAAATTGAGTTAGGTTGTTTGGTGAAAATGGAAGGGAAATGAGTGAATGGAGTTGTAGTACTAATGGTCAAATCTGTTAGGCCACATAAGTTGTCTAGATAATGTGGTCTGTCATGATGACCATGATGGAAACCAGGGAGTTTTGGGGAAGGAGAGTTGACTGAAAGGTGAGATTAAGAATTCAGATCTAGGAGCTGACCAATGAGTTTTCTTTATCAAGCAGATGAAAGTGGTTGAATAGTGCTGGTTAAACTTTAACTCATTAGGGGCTTTCAGAAGGTAGGTGAGAAGGTAAACCCCCCATC
This sequence comes from Bison bison bison, assembly GCF_000754665.1. NCBI lineage: Eukaryota > Metazoa > Chordata > Mammalia > Artiodactyla > Bovidae > Bison > Bison bison. The sequence continues at coordinate 4,748,917 of NW_011495022.1, read as the reverse complement.
AAGAGTCAAAGGACACAAAAAGGGTAGAATTTTTCTTAGTTTTTTTAAAATTATTATTATTCTAATTCTATGTCCATTCATTATGCCATAAGAGGTCTCTCATTGGTTGTAGGTTGGAGGTGGAGTGGAATGGCTGATCAAGAGCAGAGGTCAATAGTAGTATCTATTCATACAATGGATGCAGGATTAAAATTATAAAGTTAGAACATAAAGCATTTTTTATTCACCCGTGCTGTATGCATTCAAATTCTAAATCTCTTATTTCCAATGATATCTATTTAAAAGTAGTGGACTACAAAGTAAAGCATCTAGAAAAATGTAGAAGAGAAGAAACTTCTTTAGCCTCAAAATAACTCTGGGAGTCTTTAAGTCTTCTTCTTGGGTTTTATCTCCTAGTAGATTTCACAGTGCTGACCCATGTGCTAACTGGCCAACTCTGACCCATTCACCGGAGAGTGGACTATCTGGTTCTCTGTGGAAGATGCTGTGATTTTGAAACCAGGTGGGGGAGATACTTTTTTTTTTTTAGACTGCCAGCTGTTCTGAGGGTTAACAGACTTTTCTTTTGCCCATCACATCCCTGGGATGACCTATGATTAACTGATTGATCCATTCATTCATTCACTCATTCAACATGCATTTACTGCACTTAACTGCATGTGGTGCATTGGGCTGGATGTTAGGAATATGTAGGTGAATAAGACACAGTGCCTACCTGCAGAAAGCTCAAAGTCTAGTGAGAGACTCAGTCATTAAAATGTATAGGCCATAAGTGCTTTTCTATGCAGTTTCAAAGGCTAAACTGACAATCTTGGAGAAAGAAAATTGTATCTGGGAAAAAAAAATTAACCCCTTCCCTTGGATGAAGGGAAGTCTTTTCTTGTGGTTTATGAGAAATTCCTTCTGACACTTCCAAGGGTTCAAATAAATTGAACTTCATAAAAATCCCAGATCCTCCTACTATGAAGTGGGTGGGAAGCAGAGAGCCTGGGCTAGTCCTTCTGTATTGACTGGTCTTGCCAATGACAGTCCCTCTGGGACCTCTCACTTTTCTTCTTTGCAGGTTATCTGGAGCCTGGGGCTGCCCCAGCTCTCTCAGGATTTGGCAGACATTGGAGGTGGTGGTGAAGGAGACAGTGGTGGTCAATGTTATTTGAGCAGGGTCAGCAGGCCCCGGAGGTTCCTGAGTACACGATGCAGAAGGCTGCTTACTATGAGAACCCAGGACTCTTCGGAGGCTATGGCTACAGCAAAGCTGCTGACACTTACGGCTATAGTGCCCCTCATCAGCCTTATCCACCCCCTGCTGCTGCCAACTCCATGGACACTGATTACCCAGGCTCTGCCTGCTCCATCCAGAGCTCTGCGCCTCTCCGAGCCCCAGCCCATAAGGCGGCTGAACTCAATGGAAGCTGCATGAGGCCTGGCACTGGGAACAGCCAAGGTGGGGGTGGTGGCAGCCAGCCTCCAGGTCTGAACTCAGAGCAGCAGCCACCACAGCCCCCTCCACCGCCACCGCCACCAGCCCTGCCCCCATCCTCTCCCACCAACCCTGGAGGTGGAGTACCTGCCAAGAAGGCCAAAGGTGGGCCCAATGCTTCTGGCTCCTCAGCCACCATCAGCAAGCAGATCTTTCCCTGGATGAAAGAGTCCCGCCAGAACTCCAAGCAGAAGAACAGCTGTGCCACTGCAGGTAGCCCTCTGAGGGGCCTCATCTCTGGGCCTTCCCCCAGATTGACCCCAAGAAGCTAGCTCACCTAGGAATTAAGAGACTCAGGGCTGGACGTACAACTTTGGAGGCCATATGTGTAAACTCGCAATGCAGAAATTGTGGGGTTTTTTTGGCCATACTGCATGGTTTTGAGGGATCTCAGTGCTCTGACTGGGGGCTGCAGGGATTGAACCCAGGCCATGGCAGTGAAAGTGCTGAATCCTAACCACTGGACCACCAGGGAGCTCCCTGTTCTTTCTTTTTAGTGTCTCTGGTTGTGGTCATATCCTTACAGTGACAGGGTGCTGATGTCCACTCCAGGCTGCTGGCACCGCTGCTGGACATGTCTCATGGTTATTCATAGACAGCTCTTCCTTATACTGCCCTAATATCTGGACTGCTGGTCATAACTCAACTCCTTCCAGCCAATAGATCTTCAAAACTTGAAGATAGGTACTATGATCCCCAAGCCCAGGGTGTGATATAGCCCATATCACATGAATCCCACTTCCTTAAATTAATAAGAACTAAAAGGCTATTGAACACTATGTTAAGAATCATGTTAAGTGCTTTATAAGCACTAAATTTCCAAAGAACCCTTTGAGGTAGGTATTAATAAGACATCCATTTTAACAGATAAGGAAAATGTTAGAGATGATAAGTCACTTGCCCAAGATAACTAAACTACCAAATGGCACACCTGGGGAATTCCCGGGTGGTTCAGTGATTAAAGACTGTGCACTTTGACTGCCGAAGGGCACAGGTTCAATCCCTGGCTGGGGAACTAAGATCCTGCAAGCTGAAAGGCACGGCCAACCCTTTCCTGCCCCAACAAAACAAAATAACATGTACAAAAAACAAAACCTCAAATGGCATATCTCAGGCCACTCCCACTCAATTCTCCCCCTCCCCAGGAAATCCCTAATGTGGAGGCTCATATCCTAGGGAAAGAGGCTGTACTCTGAAACAGGAGCAGCCTTGGGTTTTTTCCCTGGAAAGGGAGACTCTGGTGTTGAGAAAAATTTCCCTAGGTCCGTTTAGTCTGTGTGGAAGAAGAAGGGCAGGACCAGCAGCTCTGAGACCTTCTGCCACTCTCTGCTCAGCTTGCTTGATGCCTGAACTTTTCTGGCCTTGTGTTCTCTGATGCACTTTTTATCTTCAGGTAGATGAACTTGCTCCCAGGTCCAGGGCTAGCTTGAGGTGTAGTTAGCTGGGGATGTACTTAGTTTGTTATCAGATCTCTGGTTTGCCTACTGCTCTTTGGGGCTGCTGCTCCTAGGGGGAAAGAGTCTTTAAGTCTTGTAAGCTCCTTCTCCTTCTGCCCCTCCTTCCCAGCTGCAGGCCTAGGCCCTCCCTCCCAGGAGAAATCCATTTGTCTTCCTAGGGAGGGAGTGATGGAGGAGAGCTCA
>NW_011495022.1:4744624-4744834 GCF_000754665.1 Bison bison bison | reverse complement strand
GCCCGAGTGCGAGCCCCCCCCCATGGCGAGCAACGGCGGCGGCTTCGCCAGCGCCAACCTGCAGGGCAGCCCGGTGTACGTGGGCGGCAACTTCGTCGACTCCATGGCGCCCGCGTCCGGCCCCGTCTTCAACCTGGGCCACCTCTCGCACCCGTCTTCGGCCAGCGTGGACTACAGTTGCGCCGCGCAGATTCCAGGCAACCACCACCA
>NW_011495022.1:4738439-4744358 GCF_000754665.1 Bison bison bison | reverse complement strand
ACACAGATCTCTCGGCCCACCACTCGTCTCAGGGACGCCTGCCCGAGGCCCCCAAACTGACGCATCTGTAGCGGCTGCCACCGGCCCGAACTCGCGGCGCGATTACCTCTTTGGCTTTGGTGGCGGGGGTGGCGGGCGGGGCCCGCGGGGCAGCTCGGTGACCCCCCACTCCCTCGCTCTGGCCCGGTCCGCTGCCTCCCGGTCTCTGGGTCAACAGCGGCCGAGGCGCAGGCGCCTGGGCCTCCTTTCCAGGCGCACCCTATTTTGGGTGACTCGCCGTAAATCAGCCCTAAGGATTCTCCGCTGTTAAACCTCACAGTGCCACATACTGCGGACCGAGGGACTCTAATCTGGTAATGGTGTCCCGAAGGTAAGTCTGAGATCCATCGGCGGCGCGCCTCGCAGAGGGTCCGGGCCTAGCCCGCGTCTAGTTTAGTTGCGGAGACCTTAATTTATATGCTTCTTCCCGTCCCATAAGAATTGCATCGGACTCAACGATCTGTATTTATTATTTGAAGCGAGTCATTTCGTTTTCCTGATTATTTATCCTCGTCTTAATGTATTTATGTGTATATTCGTAGAGTTCTCCAGCCGAGTTTAGGAACGCGCTCCCAGGCCGCGGGGGGCCACATATCACCTCTTTAGTCCCCTTGGTCTGAACTAGTTGAGAGAGTAGTTTTGAACAGTTGTTAACCGTGGCTGGTGTTTGTAGTTGTAAAGGATTAAGACCGCAAATTGTCCTTCACGGGTAGAGTCAGGCGGCCCTATGGCGTGGCACGACTCCCGTTATTCTTTTCCCAACAGCCACAGCCCTCGCCACAGTTTATTGATTTCAAATTGTCTGGTACTATTTGAACAAATATTTAGAATAAAAAATTTCTCAGTCGGAAGTGTATCTGTGTTAATCACGCACACTTGCAAGTAGATCACTCTGCCTTTTTCTTGTGCACAATCCCAGAGGAACCCCGCCCGGCGGCCCCCCTCCCCCCCCGCCCCCCATAGGCTAACCCTGTGAAACATTGTTTCCACTTACTTGGAATCCTGTACACAAATTGGTTCTGGGGAATACTTGATTACTTTCTAGCTATTGACTTCAGAGGGTGCGATATCTGAAGATGCAAACCTAGAAATGTTCTGGGCGGGATGATCTGGGTAGGGTGTTTCTCTGCTGCCTGTTTTACTGTTTCTACCGCCCTCTTTCTAGATACAGATCCACCTTTTTAGGTTGCACTTACATTGGGGAGGCCAGAGCTCACTTTTCTGCATTAAGTACTTAACAAAACTTTGAAAGAAAACTGACAATCAAAGAAAAGATACAAGAGAAGTCATAAGAAGAATTGAACAATGAAAAAGCTAAGATGCAGAAAAAGAAACGATCATTTGAAGCCATGCACCTAAGCTTTTTCTGTCGGAAATGCCCTCACAATTTTTTCCTTATAGAAATCAGTGGTTCATTTCTAAAGAAAACAAACGTTCCCCACGATGTAATGTAATAAAAGTTTCATTAATGGAACATAATAAGTATAAACACTTTGTTTACTCCTGTTTCTTTGTACAAAATGGGCAAAATGTCTTCGAGGATTTATAACCGTTTTGTAAATATTAGCGTGGTTTTAACTGGGGCGGACTGCTTACACGGGCTTGTCTAGGAGGAGGCACTCGGAGAACGCCTTCAGATAAGGTTCGATTCTTTTGTATTTCAGCAAAGTCGGCCCACGCATCTCTATTTGGTTTGACAAATAATGCAACTCCTACTACATCCCCGGTGACATGAGGTGAAATTTCTATTGTGTGGAAATCATTTAACTTCTAATCTTCTGGTGGAACAACAATCGTTTCTATTTGGATGTTTGTGTTTCGCTAAATAATGATGGCTCAAAATAATATTTAGTTTCCTTGTTCCTTTGTGCTGTTTTTAAAATGGCATGTTAGTTTGGGGGCGGGAGGGAATTATCCTTTTTGCTAAATTTCACTTTATCTGAGCAGGTTTAAAGTATACATGTTGTAGAAGTGTATCAAAAGAATAAATGACTTCAACCGAAGGGATATTTTACCCACGTTCAAGGCTTAAAATTGTTTTTCTAGGAAATTTGCATCCATAGGCAGAATTTCTAATTGTCTTGTAAGAAATTATTTCTTAAAGCTATTAGGGAAATCAAAGGAGAGCTTGCTGCCTTGCAGGGATTACAACCTTTCTTAACTGGCTAAATATTAAATAGATGAATTGTCAGGCTGTTTAGATTCAGCCCGGTTTTCCCCTCATCTCCTCTTCCTACCATAAATAATAATAAAAATACATAATGCATCACGGCTTCAGGCGTTTTCCAGCGCGGTGTGTTACCGCAGGAGTATCTGCTGAGTCTGCGGGTGTCTGCAAGGCCCCAAGTGTCATCTGCAGCTTAGGGTTTCATGGATTAGATTTTAAACGGTGTCTGGCCCAGTTGACATCAGCCTCCTCGCACGCTCAGGCTCCAAAGAATCGCGGGCTTGGGAGCTCCCTCTCCAAGCAGCTGCAGCTGCAGCTGCCCCAAAGCACCCCCTCGCTAGCAGAGTGGGAGTCCTCTCCCACCTCTGGAGAAAGGTTCCCCGAGGCTTCCGGGAGCGACTCGGATGGATGCGTTCCAGCCTCTGGCGTGAGCGTCATGTGATGACCACACTCGGTCGTTCAGGGCGCGAGTGGGGGCGGCGGCCAGTCTGGGAAGGCCCTTCCCGCGCGGCCGACAGCCAGGGCGAGAGCGGAGCCCGCGCACAGCCATTTAAAACTGCATGAATTATAAACAAGCCGCCTTGGCCTTCGCCATAAATTCTGCTCTTTTTGAGCCTGCAATTAGTGTTAGGAAGCACCGGAGTCTAAACACAACCAAACACCCTCTGAAGGGCCCAAGTGCCCGAGGTTGCAAAGCTTTATTTCTCATTGCCACCCCCTCCGCGGCCCGAGGTTTGCGACCACAGTCTCCTCCTCCCCCGTCACCGCCGGCGGTACGCAGCCGGCTGGGTTCCCGCTCCGCGAGGGAAGGTCACAATAGCTGCTCTATCGGCGGAGGCGCCCGCCTCCCCCCTCTCGGGTCTCGGGAAGGCAGAGAAAGGACGGTGGGGGAGGGGAGCTCGGGCCGGCAATGGCGCCCCAGGCCCAGGCCGCTCCTTCTCCCGCGGAGGACCTGCAGCGGGAAGAGGCACGTCTGCAGCGGAAGGACACCGCCACTCCAGACCGAGGCTTCTTCCCGGGAGCGGCGGGCGGGCTCCGTGGGGAGCTCACCACGGTCTCGAGGAGGCTGCTCGCTGGCCCCTAGCCGCCGCGCGCTGCTGGATCGAGGGCGCCCGCAGCAGCGGGCCTTCCGGGAGCAGCGGCGCCATTGTGAGCGCGGCTTCCCACGGGCCCCGCGGCGGGGAAGCCGCACAAAGGCGGCAAGGCGTCCGACACCCGGAGGTGGGGAGGGGCCGGCCCAAGGGGAGGAAATGGCTCTTTGGCTCTGGTCGTGGCCGGCTCTGCCTTTTTTTCGCCCCCCTACTTAGACCCATTGGAGGGAGGTCTTATCAGGGAGGTTGTGGGCGATTCTCCTGGGACCTGAAGAAAGGGGTCAGGGCCCCAAGCCTAGGCCTATGGATGGGGGTGGAAGGCATTTGGGAGCCCCCTAGTCTGTCTTGCCAATCAAACCTGAATTAAAGCAGGGTTGAGATGAAGTGGCTGGAATGACCAGCTGCAGAATGAGAGCTGGGGGTGGGAAAAGATTTAGGGACAGGGAGAGCCTGCCCTGGCTACCAAGGAGAAACTCAGTACCCAGCCTGCAGTGGAGTGAGAAAACCCTACTGAGTTAGCCAGGGGGATAGGGAAGTTGCAGAGGAAAGGTTGCAAGAAAGGGCGGTAACACATTCTACCTCCTGGCTTTCAGACCTCAGCCTTATCTAAGGACCTCACAGAGAAAAACCCTTCTCAGATGGAATCATTTGTTAACTATCCGTTTGTACCATTTCTTTGTACAGGCTTTCAAATAAGAGGGAGAGAATACAGAGCAAGTGCTTGCCCCTTGGTGCAACCTCAAGCCTAGTCCCTATCAGAGACGCATCAGCCAAATTGGTTTCCCAGGCCCCAGAGGCTGCTAACCTTGCTGAAAAGCATTTTTTAAATTTGTATCTGTAAGGAGTATTTTAAACATGGTAATTAACCATACTAGTTACTCATCCCTCTCCCTCCCCCATTCTGTACCAGCCAACTGACCCTTGAGTGAAGTGGTCTTCTCAGCCAGCAGGCTTGAGCACCTAGGCTCCCCATCTGTTGAGGTTTTTCATTAAGGAGGGTGAAGAGGATGTGTGTGTGGGTGTATGTTTGAATAACAAAGGAGAAACCCAACATTCTAAAAAAGTGTTTCTCTGCTTGACCTGGGGGAGCCAGAAGCCTGTTTACACTATGGATATTCAAGGGACAACCCAGGCCTGTTTTGACTTTATCCTGAGAATTAGTTGAAATTGCCTCCTGAAGTCAAGAATGGGTTAATCCCAGTTACAGAATCCAGGAAGGTCCTCTTCATCTGGCAACTCTTGGCATTACTCTGGTTCTTCTTTCAGAAACTGTAGGAAAAGAACAGGATGAACAGCAGTTCATATTAAGTAAATAAAAAGAGAAACAGAAGGCTCCAGTTCCCACAGGCCTATATAGCCTGATTACCTCAGGGCACTGCAACTTTCTAGAGAGGGGATGTAGCTATGGCTTGGGTGAGTGGGCCTATCCCTTGACACTTCAAGCACAGGGAAGTGAGACTGAGTGGCCAGCTACACCCATAGCACCTCTGAGGACTGGCTCTCTTAGAGCTCTCTTGTAGAAGGTCTGGATGGAGAGAAAAAAGATAGGGTAGATGAATCCTGTGCACTTACTGCATTGGTTATGCTGGTGGTAGAGAAGATCATCACAGAGGATGAAATCTTAGTTATCACTGCTCCCTTGTCTCCTACTCCAGCTACAAAGCCCTTTATTTTGGGTGCCCAGAGTTGACCAAATGGATTTATACGCCTGGCCCAAAACCCATTCCTAAACATTTCACTCAGGTCTCATACTCACCTTGGCAAATTGGGAAAGTACAAAGATAATTCAAAGATCCATTTTCAGGCCAGGCCCAGCCTTCTGAAGCACAGTAAACAAAAGGTTTCCACACACGAAGAACCAAGGTTAATGGATGTCCAGTCATTTGCAGTAGCAGAAGCAGGTGAAGGGTTCCCAGAAGATCAGCATGGTGGGAGATATTACAGAAGTCTTCTTGTCCCAGATCTTGTGGTAAAATCTCTTCTTCCTGCTCATCGCTCAGTCATGACTCTTTGCTACTCTATGGACTGTAGCCTCGCAGACTCCTCTGTCCATGGGATTTCCCAGGCAAGAATATTGGAGTGGGTTGCCATTTCCTCCTCCAGGGGTAAGTCTCTTGAATGGTTCCTATATCTAGTTGGGCTCATTTTATATGGAAGAATAATATCTGGAAAATCATGAGAATAGGATTTTAACATTAGTAAGAGCCCAAAGAGGAGATCTTAATTGAAACCAGGATGCATGGAGAACCCTGGTACAGAGGCAGTATTTTAGGTGGGGAAGCCGGGCTAAAATCCGTCTAAGAGTGCCTGTTGGACCAAGGCCTTTTTGAAGGAGGCGATGAGAGTCCCTGACTTATGAGGAGACAGGGAGAAGGCCTTCTGATGGCTCTACTGGTAGGAAATCTGCCCTAAAATACCACACCCCTCCCCATCTCCACAAGGGCCTGAAGGCCAAATGACCGGGAAAGTGGGTCGGTTGGGTTGAACTCCAGGCAGTGGCAGAGCCAGAACTGACCTCTTTCACCCGCGTCTGCTAACCCCTTGGGGCAGCAACGATGCCATCTCCGTCGCCGGCAAAAACACACAAAGGAGGCCCCCACCCAGGCTCGAACCTGGGGGCAC
>NW_011495022.1:4729302-4738339 GCF_000754665.1 Bison bison bison | reverse complement strand
CTGGAGAGAGGGCTGGCGTGGACCCCGAGTCGGAGAGCCTCCCACCCCCACGGGGAGCAATAGCTGCCGCCTCCCCGGGGCAGTGGGGCGGTCGCGCCGCACAAAGGCCGGCTCGGCTAGGGCCATGTGACGCGCGCTCGACCCGCTCTCCCGGCGGCGCGGCGGACGGGTGGGTGTTCCGACCCACCTGAACACTTTCCGAAAGACAAACGGTGAGTTAATCACCCAACCGGCTGGCGACCGCGTCCCCCTGGCCCGCGGGGAGGCCAGGGGAGGGGCTGGGGTGAAGGCCTGCTCTGCGTGTGTGTCTAGGCTGGGGGCGGGAGAGGTTAGTTCTATTAAGAGTTCATCAATCACCGGTGTGCACTTTTCGCTCGACAGCGGTTCCTCCTACTTCGGAGCAAGTCCGGGCCAGCTGGGATCCGACCAGAAACCGCAAGCGGAGGAGACGCGGGTACGCAGGCTGAGGGTAACGGAGGGCGCGACCTGCCGCCCCGCGCTCTGCCGCGCCAGGCCCGAGGGTAGCGCCGCCCGGTCCTCCCCGCGCCAGGGACGGCAGCCGCCCAGCAGCCCCGCCCGTGGGCCAGGCAGGGCGCCGGGTGCCTGGAGCGTCCCGGCCCCACCTCCACGCCCCACCTCCGCGCACTTCCCGCTTGCCCCAGTGACACCCTTCACCGCTGCTGTCCCCCCAGTAAGGGACAAACCCGTCTCTGAGGGCAGGACGAGAGAAAACCTCAATAGGTGGAAAGGTTCTTGCAAATACTTTTATTTAAGAGTTTTATAAAGGATGTCCCAAAGGATCAGAATTCAGGGGAGACGCTGAACGAATTCTCTCATTGACCTTCAGGACTATTTCCTATTTGTATGGGAGGAAAGAGGTTAATAACCCCTGTTGAACTTGGAACTAAACTTGATGCAATTTAAAATAACCATTAAAATACACTTAAAACACTAACCACAATGATATGCCTCTTCTCTTTTTTTGTGATATGAGGGAAGGCTTGGAGTAGTTGTACTTTAGCTGTTGGGGGTTCATTTTAGAAACACCGTGAAGGAGCAGACTACAGCTGGGGGTGAGGGGCAGGCTTCAGGCAGAGCTGTTCACAGCAGGAAGGCCTGGGTGAGGGGGTGGGGAAGCACTCTTATACCCCTCTTGAGTGGCACCCGCTGTCCTTTCGGTCATAAATTCTGAGAGTTCTGGGCTACCCTCTCTTTTTAATTTCTGTTCTCAGTGATATGAGATGGGAAGTTTCTCAAGTTAGCGTGTTGTCTCAGCCCACAGTAAAGAGCCCCTGGAGGACAGAAAGTCCCAGCTCTTGCCCTCTCCCCTCAGTCCTCTTCTCTCTCTCTCCTCTTGGGTGGAAATAGCTTGTTTCTGGAGAAATGTTCTACTATCATTTTCCTCAGATGGATGTAAGCTGAAGCCTTAAGGCCTCCACAGTGTCCTGAACTCCTCCAGCAGTTAAAATACTGAACCTCTTGTTCTTGGTTCAGAGTCTTCTCTCTTCAGCAGTGCCTACTGAACAGTTCCTACGTGTACTGTGCTGAGCTCTGGCATATAAAAATTGAGTCACTAATGGTGTATGCCCTTCAGTCTGCTGGGGTAGAAAAAGAGTCCTAAGATTAGTATGACAGATGCTATAACAGAGGTGTGGCCAAAATGTTCCTGGAATAAAGGATCATAGTGTCAAAAAAGGCTTCTCAGAAGAGGTGAATTTGGGTTCCTGAAGTATAGGAATTTTTTAGACCCAAGAAGGAGTGATCTACCAGGTGGAGACAGCAACACATACTAAAGCAGGGAGGGAAGAAAGAGCAAGGTATGGACCTATAACAAGGAGAGGAGCTCGGAGTGAGGCATCTGGCTGGACAAAGAGGCTGTGTAAGGGCCATGGAAGGGCATCTGGACTTAACATGTAGGCAAGGGAGAGCCACTAAAGGTCTTAAGCTGGGACATGCGGACATTTGTTATCTATATTTGGAAAGCTGACTCTAGGGGGTACTGTGTCTGATGGGAGAAAGGAGAGATAGGAAGCGGGAAGAACAAAGAAGGAGGCTGCTGCCATAATCCAGCCTAGAGAGGGAGAAACTTAATAAGGATGAAGAGGAGAGGCATTTAGGAGGAAGAATTCAGAGGACTTGGTGATCAATTGGATTAGTGAAAGAGGAGTTGTGGATGCTAATCCCTAGGTTTTGATTTTGACAGCCTAAGCAGATAGTCAGTTAACCACCAAAATGAACAGTGGAGTGGGAAGGGAAGACTGCAGGAGAAATGAATGAGTTCAGGTTTAGGTCTCTGTTCATTGGTTTCTGCTTTGCTAACTGATGCACTGTGTGACCCTAAGATATTCACCTAATCTTTCTGGCCTTCACTTTCATCATCAACGAAACAGTCAATAAAGAGATCCACAGGTTTATCATTAGTAAAGCAGTGTGCCACATGTGTGCACTCCCAAGCTTAGGAATTATCTTTATCAGGTCTACAAAAAGCTAAAATCTAGGGAAAACATCCTCTTACCCACCCCCATGCTGATCAATACTTAGATCCTGGGTGGCCAGTGAGAAATAAGTCTCAGGGAAATTAAAAACAACATCCTACTGCTTCCCAGATAGTGAATTCAAGCTAATGCTTAGGACTGGGTCAGATCAGATTGCTAATCAGAGTCCCTCAGCTTCCAGAGGGTATTCTCCAGGGGAACATGCAGAAATGTGGTCTTGGTATCAGATCACTAAAGAGGGGGCCTCTAAGAGATGTCTGAAAGCTTCTGTGCTTTTTTATACCATGTGTCTTTCAGGGAATGCTTGCAGCCACCCATCCTCTTTAAATCTTAGGCTTCCTTGTGTTACAGTGTTGTATAGGAAAGTGCTGAACATCTGACCCTAGCCATTTACATCGAAGGTGACTGCAGTAAGTTGTTTCTTTTTTCTGTGTCAGTATTAGCATTTGTAAAATAGAATTATAATAGGATCAGGTAAGATAAAAAAGAATGACATTTTTGGAGGTGCTATAAGGGTATTATCTTTCACTTATCAGATTGGCAAAAATTTAAAAAAATCTTTAATATCCCACTGACTTGTCAAAGGTATGAGGAAACAAGAATTCTCATATGTTGCTGTAGAAGTATAAATTGATTCACTTCTAAAGAGAGTGATTTAGCAATATATAGAAACATTGCCAATGCACATATATTAGATTAAGTAATTTCAAGTCTAGGAATTTTTTCTAATAGGCAAAATGTTGAGCATGTGTTTGTAATACCAAAATGAAAATAAAGCAATGCCCACTAATAAGGGACTAGCTAAATGAATTGTGGTAGATGTATACAGTAGAACAGCATAAAGGTGTAAAAAAGTAGAAAGAAAGGATCTTCAAGATATAATAGGGGGGAAGCATGGTGCAGAAGAGTCTTGTAATATGTTATCATTTATGTAAAAATGTGGGGAGATATATCTCTAACTAGATATTTATCTATCTATACTTGTGAAGTAGAAAGTATTTCTGGAAAGATATATTCATTAAATTGGTGAAGAAACTCAAAATTGGTATTCATGTGAAGGAGAACTAGGCGCCTGGGGACAGCGGTGGGAGAAAGAAAGGGTACCCTTTTGTACCCTTTGAATCTTGAATCATAAATTTAAACTTAATAGCTAAAATAAAGATAAAGGAGAAAAAAAAATCAGCATAATTTTTTTTTTTGCCATACCACCTGGCATGTGGGACCTTCCCTGCCTCTCTGCTCCCCCTGGCCAGGGATCAAACCCAAGACCCCTGCAGTGGAAGCATGGGGTCTTCACCACTGGGCTGCCAGGAAAGTCCCAAAGATCAGTATAACTGACATGGGTGTGCTTTTGCATGTTCACACATATCTTTATTTGTACTTGCCTATCCAACTACATTAACCTAAGGATACCTCTTGTTTTATCTTCAGGACCCTGGTGTCTATCAGTTGAATAGGAAATGAGGTGATCCTTTACCTTCATGGAGGGTGTAGGGACCTAGGCTCAGTTCTGCCCTTTCTAGCTGGAGCAGCTCAAGGTGGGGCCTCAGAAGTCTAGGGCACAGGTTTAGCAAACAAATGGCAATGGGAGGGCAGGCCTCCCAGTCAGCCTGCTGGCTGTGTGGTCTCCTTGAGCACTGCTCAGCTGCTGGGCATGGAGGTCGTCACTGTGTAGCGGAATGGCTGCCTGACTCTCTGCTCCTGGCAGACTAGAGATGCAGGAAACCGCAGTGGCCACCCTCATCTTTTGCAGGATGGCTTTGTCTTTTAACTTCTGAGTAAATAAAGTAGCTTCCTCACTAAAATGAGGGGTTTGATGTCACTTCTCTCTCTAAGGAGTCTTCTAGCATTGACATTCTATGCTGCGAAAGGTCAATCTTTAGCCACAGTAAGAGTTACACCTTAGGCCAAGGGACGGTGGCCCACTTTGGATCCTGAGAGCTTAAATGCTCATTCCAGACCATTTGGGAGAGATGGAAGGAAATGAGAGCTGGCTTCTCTCTCTTAAGACCCCCATTCCTACTCCTTCCTTCTTCCCATTGCCTCAGAACCACTCAGCTCCCTCTGAAGGGATTTTGAGTGACAAATCCCTTTCTTTCACTTCCTACTCCACTGTATTCTCAAAGTCAAGTTAGGGAAGTGGCAAGAAGTGAGCTGGATCTCTTCAAAGCACTATTTTGTCAGCAAAACTTGGGATGCTCCTACTGACTACCTTTTAAGGACATTTTCTGGAACTTCAGTCTAGTTAGACTTAAGTTTGATCTTGACATTGATCTCTCCTCCTCTACCTCCCAATAGGCTTCTGGATAATATTCAGGTATAATCCTGCTCCATTTAGGCATGAGCTCTCATCATGCTGGTCAAGACTTACCCGGTCTCCCCACACTGCCCCCTACCCCAGCTCCTAAAGCAGACATTTTCAAAGTGTGGTTCTTAAGAATACTGCTTTAGAATCATTCAACAGATTTATTAAAAAGAAAGACTCCTGAGTCAGACCTATGGGATTAGAAGCTCAGTGGGGGTGGGGGAAGGCTAAGGAAACTGCACATTTATTTTTGAAACTGCACATTTAAACCAGCTTCTCTGGTGATTCCTACCCACCTGAAGTGGTGCTAGAAGCCAGTAATCTAAGGATATCCTTTAGCCAACATTGGTAATGGTGAAGACACACCGTTCTGTCCATTTTCATTTCTGCCCAGCAAACATTTCTTGAATGCCTCCCATATGCCAGGGATGGGCTTGACTCACAAGCCTTTAACAAAGCTCTAGGAAAAGTCACAGCACACTAGATTCTTTTCCTCAGGGAGGGTCATGGTATCAGACTTCTGACAAGCTTTGAATTCTTGTCTTTAGGATCCTGTTCATCTCTACCCCTATCTTGGGATAGAAAGATGCTGCAGAGAACTACAAATCTTGCTTAAGAGAAAAGACAACCCCACTTTTTATCCCAATAAGCAAGAGCCTTTCTGTCCTTTGGGACTGTGGAGCCAAGAGTTTGCCTGTGCTCAAGCATCACTGGGCTTCCAAGGTGGCACTAGTGGTAAAGAACCCACCTGTCAATGCAGAAGTGGGTTTGATCCCTGGGTTGGGAAGATCCTTTGGAGGAGGGCATGGTAACCCACTTCAGTACTCTTGCCTGGAGAATCCCATGTTCGGAGGAGCCTGGGGGCTATGGTCCATAGGGTTGCAAAGAGTCGCACAGGATTGAAACAATTTAGCAAGCACCCAGGCATCTTAAAGGGATAACACAATGGGGCTTGTGGAGAAGGACTGTAAGAGGCTTTTCAGGAACAACTGTAAACACACTGAAGACTAGACTGCCAGCCTCCACTGCTCTGTCTGCAGAAAAGAAGCTTGTTGTTTGAATGGTAGAGAGAAAGGTAGTGGAGGGGGGTGGTTGGGGGTGACTGCTGTGGTGAGTAGGATGGGAGAGATTTCAAAGCATTCCTACATCAAACACAACCTGGCAGTCAGGCCCCTAGGCTGCCACCTCCTGCTGAGAACTCACAGCACCAGGACCCAGCAGGGCAAGTGACCCTTGGGAACAAGCAATAAAATCCTTAAGATGTTTCTCCTATACCCTGTGAACTTCTAGGAGACAAACTTTAAAGGTACTAAAAATATCCATATTCATATCTTTATATACACAATTGCCCCAATAATACCTTCCAACATCTCCTTAGAAAATTATAGATTCAGATTTTCCTAGAGTAGATTTATAGCATAGCTAACGTGTCAAAAATGAATCCCTTATTCCTTTGGTTTAAGAATATCTTTTTTATTAGCCTAACCCTCCCCTAACAAAAAGTTCTTACACAGTAAGTCTTTGGCAAATGTTTATTGAATCTGAGTCTGAGATAACCAAACTCTTGACTTTCTGAGCAAGTCAGAATAGCCCAGGAGTGGAGATGGCAACTCTGAGCCCCAAGGTATAGTATATACCAAGGCATATAGTATATGCCAAAGGCTGGGAGAGTAAAGGGAGTAGAGAGAAGGAGGAGCAGAATGTAGCTCTTTGCATGCAGTTATCAGGGACCTGTTACTGGATCTGAACAAATAATGAAAACCCCACCTACTCACTCTCTTCCACAGTTGTTAAAATAACACACTTTTTAAAATCTAATTTTTAGATTATTAATTTTAGATGTCCCTTTCAGGATGTGTTCTTCCCTTGGCAAAGCTCAATCTCCCAAATTTTGCTTCAGGGAAATAGCATGTGCAGCTCAGGGGTGCAACAAAGTCAGTGTTTAACTGAGACATGCAGGACCCAACCTTTGTTCCAAATGCTTAGCAGCAAAAACCCGGTCTTTGTTGAAATGACGGTTGCCAAGGCATCTAGGCTGGCTGTTTTTCCTGAAACCTTAGAGAAAAGGTACTTAATTTGATAGGTTTTGGCCATATTTGCCAGACACTGGTTTTCTGTCCTCCACCTGGGTTGCAGAGGGCCGGAGGTCTTTCTCTAGAGAAAGCGACAGGGCCGCCCTTCCTTCTTGACCCTCTTGGGCCTCTTGACTTAGGAGCTGTGATCAGATGAGTACCATCTGAGACTGGGTCTTCTAGTTTTGAGACAGGAGTGTGAGAGCTGAGACATTATGCTGGTAAAAACTGGTAAAAATTGAAGTCTAGCCAGTGAGGGGTTAAGGGACATTGTGACCTATTGATACTTTTGCATTAAGGGTACAGAAGGAGGACAATGAAGAAATGCCTATGTATATGAAGCCCGAGTTAGCTCCAAAGAGGTCTATTATTTCCCAGCCAAGGTGCTAGAGAAGAGCCTTAATTTTTTCTTTTTAAAAACTATTTCGAAAATAAACGCTATTTAAAGGACCTTTGCTGTGTGACTGGCTACAGGAGATAATTGAAGTAGCAATATCAAGCTTGAAGGGTTATTTTCCAGCCCAGAATTTTATTTCCCAGCGAAATCCAAGAACTTCAGCAGTGAAGGAATCCTAGACCTCTTCAGCTTTGTGCTCATTCCTTGGTGTCTACCCTCTACCTATCCCCTCCCCTCCTGGCTGCCTCAACTTCAGCCTCACCACTGTGGTTAACACTGTTTATTCACAAGTTCACATCCCTGTAAGGAACTGGCTCCCTGGACTGTAACCACTCCTATTTTCCAGACTTCCTCAGAGTGGAATTTTAGGCAAGGGCTCAATAGCTCTTTCAGGACAAGTGGATCAGTAAAACAATAATAAAACCTCGGTCACCGTAACTCAGAGGCTATAACAGATCAAGTTCTTAAGAGCACTTGAAAAAGCCAAGAGTAGGCTCTTTATTCACACAGAGTTTTAGGAAACCACCCTCTTTCATTACTGCTGTGTGTAAATAACATCTATTTATTTATTTAACTTGTTTCTTTTCCTAGAGCCCCAAAGAAGGAAACATTAAAAAAAAAAGTTCAAGGAAGTTGGAAAGTTTGTGAGCGTAAAGCTTTGTAGCTCTTCTACCCCCCATTTCCTGTGCCAATTGCACTTTTATTTCCCGTCTCTCTACACTCAGTAAACAAAACCATATTATCAAGGGAAAGACGTGAGCCCATTAACATTGTGAGCCCTCAGATTTCACTCGCAAGAGACGACGCGGCACTTATCCGATGGAACAGAAGCTTTAATTGCTTAGAGGCACAAGCCGGTCCAAACCTCTTAGATCTGACGGGTCCCTGAGAAGCTTTGCGCCCTGGAGCCAAAGTACCTCTAAAAAAGCGGGCGCAGCACGGGTGAGAGCCAACCTCCTAGAGAGGAGCACAGCGAGCGACTCATCCCAATGGCAGATTCTGTCTTTTACAAACTAGTCCACGAGGATAATCTGCTAAACGTCCCACAGGCAGAAACTTTATCTTCTGTCCAAATCAAAATCCGCACTCTTAACACTCGCTTCTCATGCACCACAAATGGGAGCAGTGGAAGAAGCTGCGAAGTAACGTGAAAATCTAGCCTAGAAGTGAAGATTTTGTGCCGTCCCAGCTACACAGCACCTACAGCATAAAATTTATATCCCAAAAATCGGGGGCGAGGGGAAAAGGAAAATTAAACGTCTACTCCAGGTTTGTGTACTTAGTCGCTAAGTCGTGTCCGACTCTTTTCGACCCCAAGGACTGTAACTCGGCAGGTTCCTCTGCCCATGGGGATTCTCCAAGCAAGAATACTGGAGTGGGTTGCCATGCCCTCCGCCAGGGGATCTGCCCAACCCAGGGATCGAACCCAGGTCTCACGCGTTGGAGGCGGATTCTTTACCGTCTGAGCACCAGAGATATCACCAGTGCCAAGAATACTGAAAGCACATAGGGTTCGGAGAAAAAGGGAAGAGAAATCACTTTACCTTCCCTGGAGGAAGCTAGAAAGGGGTTCCGTAGGGCCTTTTAACCCTTCCCACACTGCAGCGACCACCATCCACACTCGAGGGGCTAGCACCCACGGTGTAGAAGAACAGGCTCTCCCCCTCTCCATTCTCTCCTCCTCCACCGAGCGGCCTTTTCTGCTTTTCTGCCTCTAACCTGTCCAATACCTGTCCGGGAAGCGGGCGTTTAGCGCTCACGCCCCGCC
>NW_011495022.1:4729038-4729140 GCF_000754665.1 Bison bison bison | reverse complement strand
TCCGGTGGGTGGGCCGGAATCATGAGCTCCTACCTCGACTACGTGTCGTGCGGCCGGGACGGCGGCGACTTGCTGAGCTTCGCATCCAAGTTCTGTCGCGCC
>NW_011495022.1:4717544-4728676 GCF_000754665.1 Bison bison bison | reverse complement strand
TCCGCGCCCGCGTACGATTTACCGTGCGCGCTCGGGCGGCCGACAGACGACAGCGGGGCGCACGTCCATTACGCCACCTCGGCTGTCTTCTCTGGAGGCGGCTCCTTCCTCCTCAGTGGCCAGGTGGATTACGCGGCCTTCGGCGAGCCGGGCCCCTTCTCGGCGTGTCTCAAAGAGCCGACCGACGGCCACTCTGGGGCCTTTCAGACCGCGTCCCCCGCTCCCGGCGTCTACCCCAAGTGTGCGTCCCCAGCCTCCGGCCTCCCTGCCGCCTTCAGCACGTTCGAGTGGATGAAAGTGAAGAGGAACGCCCCAAAGAAAAGTAAGTACTTGGGCCTTGGACGGACGGACGCGACTGGGGTTGGGGATCGAGCCTGCCCAGCGGAACTGAGCCGAGGGTGCGCTGCAGCGGTCCCCGTGGACGGCGGTTTGGGTCTTATGGGGAACACGCGGCCCCAGGCATTATTAAACCAGGCGAATTGCATTGAGCGTGCCCCGAATGCCAGGGGTTGAGAAAACTGCGGGAAGGAGCGCTCCGTGAAGCTTTTCTTTTGGCACAGGGCCGTTCAGTAACTGATTCTAGTGTGGCCCCAAAGCTCTCCCAAGTCGCGTCTCCGTGTCATCTCGCCACGCTGACAACGCCCTGTCTTTACATTGCAGGCAAATTCGCGGAGTATGGAGCCGCCACCCCCTCCAGCGCGATCCGCACGAATTTCAGCACCAAGCAACTGACAGAACTGGAGAAGGAGTTTCATTTTAATAAGTACTTAACTCGGGCCCGACGCATCGAGATAGCTAACTCATTGCAACTGAATGACACCCAAGTCAAAATCTGGTTCCAGAACCGCAGGATGAAACAGAAGAAAAGGGAACGGGAAGGGCTTCTGCCATCGGCCACCCCCGTGGCTTCCTTCCAGCTTCCCATCTCAGGAACGAGCCCTGCCAAGTCTGGCAAGAACCCGGGGAGCCCCTCTCAGGCCCAGGAACCATCCTGAGGTTTAGTCACGTCGCTGATGAACTGTGGGCTGCAGAACTCTTGGGCCACCCCACCCTTCTCTGGACTTATTAGCTCAGTTTGGAATGGAGGTGGGCATGGTGGAAATAAGAGCAGTTTCACTTGGGAGAGGAAATACCTTGGTGGCTTCTGAGTTCCGGGCTGTGGGTGTACAGATGTTAATTTGAAGTCTCTAAAGCCACTCATCTGTGTATTGTGTCTTATCAGGGAAAAGATGCCCAGCCGCCAGCCCAGCCCTACTGCTATGTTGCCTAACTCAGTCATATGCAGTTTTCCGTGCAGAGTGGCAGAGCATTCCTTGCTAACTGCCAACCCCGTGATGTGCTCAGAAGAGCATCTACCCAAAGTTTTATCTGGTTTTAATTTAAAAGACAAGGCTACATGTATTCAGCTTCTGATGACCAAAGCTAGTTATACTTAAGGCCTCCTTGGTGTATAAGCTGCTTCAACCGTGATCCTCACATTTGCACTAGTTTTTTTTCCCCCTTAAAAAGCAGTTTCTACCTCTCCAGGTGCCTAAGTGAAGATACAATCTCTGTTTAGTTAGTAGCTAAACAAATGCACAGGGTGGATAAAGACCCTGAACTATACCTTGACACCAGTTACTCAAACTTGAATGTAAATATATACAGTATGTATATTTTTAAAGAAGTTTGCTTGTAGTGAACTTACATATGGCATTTAATGTCAGCATGTAAATGGTTTGAACTTTTTTTGGTAATAAAAATGACAGAATGTGTCACTTTCTGCTTTTCCTTATACTCCTTTATTTTGATGATCTTTCTTTAAAGCTGATTCAGTTTCTTCTATTTGGAATTCTGCTATGGAAATTTGTTAGGCTGGTAACTTTAAAAAAGAACACTTCTTAAAAGCTGTTTATGCAAACTAGTTAGGGACAATTATCTGAGTAGTTTAACGGAGGAAAAAATCTAACTCTGCTCAATATACCGAGTAACTATAGAAGTATTTCCTTACCTTAAGTGCCCAGGTTTTAGGGTGAATATGTGGACTGCACATTAAGTTTAGATGTCCACTGTGGGGATGATGTATAGCTAAGGAGACACTGAAGAGACATCTCCTTGTCCTATTGTCTTCTGCTTTCACAAAAGGAAGAAGAAAGACAACTTGAAGACTTTGTTAGTTGGTCAGTGTTCTCTGAGAAAGGCAGCTGCACATGGAAAAGTCTCAGTGGCTGAATTCCCATTTTCAAAGTCAAGAATTACAGAGGAGGCTGGGAGAGGCCAGTACAGTAGTCAAGCTTTCCACTTCCTGTAACCCAGACTTTGTGTTAAAACTAATAAGAACATAGAGGTACTTATGTTTTTTTCTGGTTTTTTTTTTTTTAATGATATATTTTCAAATGAATTTTTTTGAAGGAGCACCCCAGACACAAAATAATTTGAAAGTTGGCGAGAAGGTATGTGATTTAAAAAAAGCCTCTAACCTTATTTCCATCCAGCCCCCCAGTTCCCATCTGAAAGCATCCATGGTTGAACAGGCTGTTATGTAACCAAACACAATATTACTTGAAAAACTCTGGTGTTAAAAACAAGCGGATACTTGGGACAGTTGTGTGGGGAGGAGGGGCAGTTCATTTTCCTCACTTCATAAGTTATAGACATATCTTAAGTCTCTATCTAGTTTGACTGAAAGGCTTAAAGTCCCGTAATAATCAGCTAAGAGGATCAGCTCTCCTTTTAGCTGAATTTCTAGATTCTAGCGTAGTACTTAAAACCAATAATTCAGAAGTCCAATAATTGTGGAGAAATACTTTCTCTATAAAACAATAGTGTCCTTGTCTTAGAAAATTGAAATTACACTTAAATTCCTGTCCATTGGACCCAAAGTTTGATGGAGTTGAAGAAATAAAATGATCAACAAACTCAGCCGATTATGAGGAAAAGATACCATTTATAAAGCAGGTTTGTCAATATTATTCTTTTGTTTCACCAACTGCCCATCACTAACCTGATGCTAATCAGATCTTGTTTGAGATAACAGCCCCCCTCTGAGCTCTGTAGCAATTTGAAAGTACTTGTTCAAGAGTTGTGATCTGCATGCCCACAGCTACTTTCGGGCTTCCCCTGCAGTGGTCAATGTTTCTTTTTTGATAAGCATTCAAATGCACACCTAAACAAAAACAAAAAAAAAAATAGAAAAACACTTGGTCATTTCCTTAATCTACCACTCTTTTCTCTGAGAAAATAATGCTTTTCCTTTTGAAGCTACTAGTAGCACTTAGCCCTGATGGATGTCTTTCCTGATGAAGGTGGCTATTTTGACATACATATAATGCTATTCTATGAATCAGGCCAATACTAGCTATTTTTTGACCAACCCCAGGGATCTTTAAAAGCTTTCTTAATGCAGATCGCTATACAGCTATATTCAGTATTAGGGAGAGTCCTGGCTAGAGATTGGGACGAACTAGGTGACCTCTGGAGGTCCCTTCCAGTAATGAAAATGCTACAAAAACAACTCAGTGACTTCTGCTGATTTTAATTTAGGCCTATCACCGGAAGAAAGAGACTTCAGTTCTGAGAAAGCAAATGCCGTCCCTAGGTTTACAGTGATACTGTTTATACAGGAAAAGTGAATTTTAAACATTATTAAATATATCTTGTCAGTGGAGATACCACTGTGTCAAGCCTGTGTGGATGTTTGTAGGGCATTCCTCTTCCATTTATTCAGAGCCTTGTGGTATTTTGAGTCAGATCTTCCATGAAGTGTTATGGTTACTACACAAACTATGAAACTGCTAAAACAGTCCATCCCATTTCTATTTTATAAGATTTTGAACGAAATATGCAAATTTATCTTCTAGCAACTCGTTACAAGAATGAATACACAGTGGACAGCTCTATCTGTTATATAATTAACTATTCAATGTTCCTTTGTCTTCACAGAATGACTATGTGTCTATTTTTCCAGACTCAGGATAGCTGGGAGTGAGGAAGAAGAAATAAAACATTTAATAACAAAAATTTCCATTACTGTACTTGACTACTAGCAAACAAAGGACTTTCTGATGTACAAACGTAAAGCAATGTCACCTAGATCCTCAAAAGATTAATTGTATGTGATTTATTCTGCCTCAGTCTTATATAAAGTGAGGCTGAAGACCAGACGAGATTATGTCCAATTATGTTATCAGAAAAGAGGAGCAGGCTCAGGAGAATTGCACAAACTCTGAAGTTCTTAATTATTTCTTATGGCCAAACAAATGCTCTATATTTGCCGAATATTGAATTTGGAAACCTCAGGACCTAATCAGTTTCAGAGAGATGTTTAGTTTGATTATAGACCTCTCACCGAGAAAAATGTCCATTGTTAAAACTTTATTTGTGGTTTTAAAGTGAAACCAAGCTGGACATATATCACAAATAATGATAAATCTCCATGTTGATAGGAATCAGGATTTTCATGGTTTTAAATTCTATAGCGTATTTCTGGGGCATGAACATTCAACGAATATACAAAAGAGTTTTGTTTAAGATCTCACTTATAACTGCTTCTCAAGTTATATGTTATGAAGAAATATAATTTCAATAGAAGTGTTTAAATTCAAGCCAAATGGAAAGAAATCCTAAACATCAATATGAAAAGATCTTTTGCTTAGATTGTAAAGATTTAAACATTACATTTTCTAACAGTCTTATTGATATATCTAACAAATATAAAAGATGGCCAAAGAGTGGTCACTTGTACTTGTAATAACTAATAAAGCAGATCACTGACATCTTCAAGGAATTTCTGCTACTGCTGCTAAGTCGCTTCAGTTGTGTCCGATTCTGTGCGACCCCATAGACAGCAGCCCACTAGGCTCCTCTGTCCCTGGGATTCTCCAGGTAAGAATACTGGAGTGGGTTGCCATTTCCTTCTCCAATGCATGAAAGTGAAAAGTGAAAGTGAAGTCACTCAGTCATGCCCGGGTCTTAGCGACCCCATGGACTGCAGCCTACCAGGCTCCTCCGTCCATGGGATTTTCTAGGCAAGAGTACTGGAGTGGGTTGCCATTGCCTTCTCCAAGGAATTTCTAGAGGGCTCTAAACTATTTAGTACATCCCATTCTTAGGGGTTTTGTACAGCCTAAACTACAGTTTGAGGGAATCTCTTTGACAAAAAAAAAAAAAGCCCTCAAAATCATAAGCACAAAATTGTTGGAGCACTTCCCTAGAACTTATAGGGTCCAAGTTAGTGAAGTTTACATTTCTTTGGGTTCACCTCTGTTCCTTCCTGAAAGATTTCTCTATTCCCACTACCCAGCCATCACTTGTAAGATGATACCAATAATGGCTTTTAGCACTAGCTGTGCTAAATAATGGCTTCCCTAGTGGCTCAGATGGTGAACTCGCCTGCAATGCAGGAGACCCAGATGAAGATCCCATGGAGAAGGGCATGGCAAGCCACTCCAGTATTCTTGCCTGAAGAATCTCGTGGACAGAAGAGCCTGATGGCTTACGGTCCATAGGGTTGCACAGACACTACTGAAGCAACTTAGCATGCACACACACATGTGCTAAATAATAATTGGATGTTAATACTAATTGTGTTTCCTGATTAAAAGGGAGAATAACTTCCCTGGTCTCAGTTGCTCCAATAAAACAAAGAGGGTTGGTTTGGATGATCATTATGTTTTCTTATCGAGTATCCTTCCATAATTCTTTATTCTGCCGGCTATTACTGAATAGTTTATTTAGCAGTAATGAAACTGTATGACTATCATCAACAAGAGACATTGTTGAAGTAATATCTGAGATCTTGTAAAGTTAACCTATGGAGTTTTAGGATGTGTATGTGTGTGGTGTGAGTGAGTTGGGTAATGTTTTTCATGGTGTTGACTTGATGAACAAAAAAGTTAACAATGAACAACGGAAGTTGTTCCTGGAAGTTACATCCTCCCTTTGAACAGAAAAATTAGGGTCTACTAAGAAACTTTTCAAATGAGTGTCAGGGTTTCACATTCTCAATCTCCTTGTTCTTAATTCTGTATTTCTTCATTTCAGAATAATGAAGTAATTTTGAATTTCTCTTTTTTTCAAAATAAAAAAAAATTGTTTATTTGGCTCTGCTGGGTCTTAGTTGCACCATGTGGGATCTTTAGTAGTGGCATTGTTGTTCAGTCACTCAGTCGTGTCTGACTCTTTGAGACCCCACGGACTGCAGCACGTCAGGCATCCCTGTCCTTCATCATCTTCCGGAGCTTGCTGAAACTCATGTCCATTTAGTCGGTGATGCCATCCAACCATCTCGTCTTCTGTTGTCCACTTCTTCTCCTGCCTTCAATCTTTCCCAGCATCAGGGTCTTTTCTAATGAATTGGCTCTACCTATTGGGAGGCAGGGGCAAAGTATTGGAGCTTCAGCTTCAGTCCTTCCAATGAATATTCAGGATTGATTTCCTTTAGGATTGACTGGTTTGATCTCCTTGCAGTCCAAGAGACTCTCAGGAGTCTTCTCCAACACAATAGTTCAAAAGCATGTGAACTCTTAGTTGTGGCATATGGGATCTAGCTCCCCAACCGGGGATGGTTGGCCCCCTGCATTGGGAGCATTGAGTCTTAGCCACTGGACCACCAAGGAAGTCCTGGATTTCTCTTCTTTTAAGATACGTGGGACTCCTAAGTAAATGCTCTGTTATGTTGAAGACAAGAGATACAGATAACCAGCCCACTCCTGTTTTCTATTTGTCACCAAATTCTGTCCATTTTTTTCTACATAGCCTGCATCATCCTTCATTCAGCTGTGCAGTGGATGCCTTCCTCATCTCCTTGTGTCTCGCTTCCTTGGTCAATCCATTTTAAAGCTACATCCTCACCATGTTATTCCACTTTTAAATTCTCGATAGCTCCTGGTTGGTTGCCAGTGGGAGAAACTCAAATGTCTTTAACCTGAGACTCAAGTACCCTCAACATCTGTATTCATCCATGTTAATCTCATACCTTCGCGTGCCACAAAAATTTCATCCCAGGTAGTATGATCTGTTCATTCTTTCCCCAACGCAATTTAAGCTTTTCTGCCTCTGAACCATTTCTCATGCTATTCCTCTCTCTTGTAATTATATCTTACCTTCTCTTTGCCTATCCTACTTCATCCTCTATGGCACAGCTCAAGTCCTATCCCCTCTGTAAAATCTTTTGCCCTATCCAAGGTTAAAGCAAGCTCCTCTGAGCTTGTGCAGCATTTATTGCTTGTATTACTCCTTTAGCACTAACAATCTCCTGCTATTTTATGAGATCTCTCTCTCTTGTTCAGTTTCCCTTTCTTTCTCCCTCTCCCTCTCTGCCACTGTCTCCCTCTTCCTCTGCCCTCACTGGTCTGTCTCTATACTATTTGCTGAAAGTTGAATGCAGTTTTAGTAGAGGAAGCATATAGTGCTACTTGTTAAGTGCCTCTTCTCCCAGGTGAAGAACACTATAATCACTTATTTGCTAAGTATTCTTTATATTTCATTATTTACAGTAGAACACAAGCTATTCTTGACCATAGGACAAAATTCTAATAGGAGGCTAGCAGGTAAAGGAGGGGGAACTATAGACTCCTTTCCTTGTGTATCAAGGCACATTTTTTTTGATTGAATACATTGTAAACTAACAAAGATTGTCAATATTGTCTAACACGGTCCCTTTTATCCTTTCCAGAATATAATTTAAAATGCACTTTGGTTGTTGTTTGAGACTTTCTAATATACTGCATTAATTACTTGCTACATACAGCCACTTGAGGACCTTATGGGAACAGAAGCATTGAGAAGGATTGTGGGAACAAATAAGGGCTAGTGTGGAGTTTGTCAAGAAAAGTCTGGAAACAATAAAATGTACTGGTTATAAGAGTGTACCTTAGAGGCAGACAGGCTTGGGAGCAAATTCTGGGACAAATGACTCAGTAACACTTAGCTTCTACATTCCTCCCTTAACAATGGGAATAATAATGTCCTTACATTATTGACTTTTGGGGATGAACAAAGATAATACATGCAGATTGCTTAGTGCAATATCTGATGCTTAATAAACAATCACTAATTACTAATACAGGATGGATTATGAAAATTATAATAGGCAGCCAGAATGAAAAGATGCAGGCTAAGGGAGAAAAATAATTTATATGTACAACAAATATTTATTGAGCTCCCAGGTGCCAGGCACAGAATTTTAACAACTGGAATTGAAGAGAGATTGAGAAGAAAACAAGAATTGAGGAAAATCAGTTTGGGGACAATAAGTAAAGGTCTATGGTTACTGATAAAATTAGCAAAATTTGGTGGTACATGATAATAGACAGTTAATGGATACTTGATGAGAGCAATGGCTGAGTTCTCACTGAATTAAGAGCCCAGGACCTTGGAAGAAGCCTTCGTGTGTGTCGGTCACTCAGTCGTGTCTGGCTCTTTGCAACCCCGTGGACTGTAGCTTGCCAGGCTTCTCTGTCCATGAGATTTCCCAAGCAAGAATTCTGGAGTGGGTTGCCATTTCCTCCTCCAAAAGATCTTCCCGACCTCATAGGGATGGAACTTGTGTCTGTTATGTCTCCTGCATTGCAGGCAGATTCTTTATCTGCTGAGCCTTTTATTTCCCTATAGGGGAAATAAAAAACAAGAAGGACATTAGACCATTAAACACTGCTTTCAATTTACTGCATCATTCCAGGCAGCACAGAAAACTTAAATTCATTTTTCCCTATCAAAAGGATCTGTGAATTGACATGCATGGTATTTTGAGGGTCAGGTGTCATAAATTAGAACACGGCACTGACTTACATGACTTTCCTACATTGGGACATTTCCCTGTGTGGAATGGATCATCCTTAAAAATAGAGACTCCCGTTGTTGTGCTCTGTTGACATCAAAGTTAAAATAGGACTAACCACAGTTTTTACTTTGTTACTGCAGAGAAAAGAAAGTCTTTCTCTCTCTACCACTGTCAGTGGGGAATTGTGAATTTTCCCAACCTGTTACTATTTACATTATGGGTTTAAGAAAGCCTGCTCTTAAAGAAAAACAACAATAACAAAACAAAACCAAAAAACTTGCTGCAAAAAGAACACTTTTAGGTCCTATATAAAGTCCTATATAAATAGAAAGCATTTTATTTTTCCTAAATGCCTATGACCTAATTGTCAAAATAGTTAGTATTCAATTGTTTCTATGAGTTATTGCTCTGCCATATGTAAATGTTTATATCTCCTCTTCCATTTGAAATTTCAAATTCATAAACTATTGGTTTCACTATAGAGGACAAGAAAATAAATTCTCAACTTATGAAATAAGTGTAGAAAAGACAGATTCAATGTAAAATAAATAAAATGAACTCCAAAGGACAAACTAAAGCTATAATATTTCTCATTCAGATGAAGGTAGCATAATATTTGTCCCTTAAAGTTTCAAGTGACTTAAAAAGCAATTTAAACTTTCTTGGGTTAACCTGCCGAAAAGCCCAATTTATTCTTCCGTTTTGACTGCAAATAAAAGCCCACATGCAATCAGAATTGGAGAAGGCAGTGGCACCCCACTCCAGTACTCTTGCCTGGAAAATCCATGGACAGGGGAGCCTGGTAGGCTGCAGTCTATGGGGTTGCTAAGAGTCAGACACGACTGAGCGACTTTACTTTCACTTTTTACTTTCATGCATTGGAGAAGGAAATGGCAACCCACTCCAGTGTTCTTGCCTGGAGAATCCCAGGGACGGGGGAGCCTGGTGGGCTGCCGTCTATGGGGTTGCACAGAGTCAGACACGACTGAAGCAACTTAGCAGCAGCAGCAATCAGAATAATCTATTTTTCTAACAGCATATGATTCCTTTGCAAACTTCAAAAACAGCTGTGTTTGTATCTCTGAAGATGCACTGGAGTTCGTCACATGATGACACTATCCAAGAATTAAGTCCACTGTTATTAAAAGGTTGTGACTTTTCCCTTGGCCTTGATTTTGAAGATGTATGTATTTTATAAGAAAATGTTACAAGTTTCTTAACTC
This sequence comes from Bison bison bison, assembly GCF_000754665.1. NCBI lineage: Eukaryota > Metazoa > Chordata > Mammalia > Artiodactyla > Bovidae > Bison > Bison bison. The sequence goes on along the minus strand of NW_011495022.1, from coordinate 4,718,692 downwards.
GTCCCATATAAGCACAGGCTATTGTAAGTTATATGTTTTATAACACCAGTAATTGAATTATCTTCATTATGAATGATCAAAGATAATAAAGGCATTGCTTTATACCTGTCCCTAACTCAGTATGCATCACAAGGACCACCCCAGGTTATTTGTAAGTAATAGTTTCATATTTTCCAATTCTGTCATCTTTCAATTTTATAAAACATAATTATCATTTGAACTCAGGACTAAATGTAGTGTTCAGTTCAGTTCAGTTCAGTTCATTTCAGTCACTCAGTTGTGTCCAACTCTTTGCAACCCCATGAATTGCAGCATGCCAGGCCTCCCTGTCCATCACCATCTCCTGGAGTTCACTCAAACTCATGTCCATCGAGTCGGTGATGCCATCCAGCCATCTCATCCTCTGTCGTCCCCTTCTCCTCCTGCCCCCAATCCCTCCCAGCATCAGAGTCTTTTCCAATGAGTCAACTCTTCACATGAGGTGGCCAAAGTATTGGAGTTTCAGCTTTAGCATCAGTCCTTCCAATGAACACCAAGGACTGATCTCCTTTAGAATGGACTGGTTGGATCTCCTTGCAGTCCAAGGGACTCTTAAGAGTCTTCAACACCACAGTTCAAAAGCATCAATTCTTCAGCGCTCAGCTTTCTTTATAGTCCAACTCTCACATCCATACATGACCACTGGAAAAACCATAGCCTTGACTAGACGGACCTTTGTTGGCAAAGTATTATCTCTGCTTTTGAATATGCTGTCTAGGTTGGTCGTAACTTTCCTTCCAAGGAGTAAGCATCTTTTAATTTCATGGCTGCAATCACCATCTGCAGTGATTTTGGAGCCCAAAAAAGTAAAGTCTGACACTGTTTCCACTGTTTCCCCATCTGTTTCCCATGAAGTGATGGGACCAGATCCAGATCTTAGTTTTCTGAATGTTGGGCTTTAAGCCAACATTTTCACTCTCCTTTTTCACTTTCATAAAGAGGCTTTTTAGTTCCTCTTCACTTTCTGCCATAAGGGTGGTGTCATCTGCATATCTGAGGTTATTGATGTTTCTCCTGGCAATCTCGATTCCAGCTTGTGCTTCTTCCAGCCCAGTGTTTCTCATGATGTACTCTGCATATAAGTTAAATAAGCAAGGTGATAATATACA
>NW_011495022.1:4690315-4717444 GCF_000754665.1 Bison bison bison | reverse complement strand
AGACTCTGTGCGGCCCCAGAGATGGCAGCCCACCAGGCTCCCCGTCCCTGGGATTCTCCAGGCAAGAACACTGGAGTGGGTTGCCATTTCCTTCTCCAATGCATGAAAGTGAAGGTGAAAGTTAAGTCGCTCAGTCATGTCCGACTCCCAGCGACCCCATGGACTGCAGCCTACCAGGCTCCTCTGTCCATGGGATTTGCCAGGCAAGAGTACTGGAGTGGGTTGCTATTGCTTTCTCCAAATGTAGTGTTAGGGACACTTTAATAAAATTCCAAAACACTTTTGGGTTGCTAGAAAATTCAAACTTTTTAGTATTTTCTTCCCCTAATGTAAGAAGGCTTTATTAGAGGCTGCTGTCATAGTGAAGAAGGAAGTTATTTGTTAGTTTTATCTGTTTCTCAATTTTGTCAAATTTAATAGTTTTATTTTAAAATAATATGCATGGCATTAGCCAGTTTTATAAAATTTTATCTGGGCACCAAACTCTCTCTTCATGTGTTCATCTATCATTCCTCACATTTATGTATAGAAAGATGTTAATATTACTGATGATTATTTCTACATAGTAGAATTTTGTCGATTTGTTTTCTCTCTAATACATTTCTATATTGCTTAAACTTTTCAAATAATCAGTCATTAAATGTAGAGATAATAGAGTTGTTACTTTAATATATATAGAAAAAGGGGGAAATGCAATTGGTAGCCACAGTCTTTGCATTTATTTTTGCCAGTGGAAGACCCCAGGGGAATTAGATAATGCATCTCATGTGCCAATTCCTGAATAATTAAATAAAAATGTCTGTAATATACATGGGTATACACATGAGTCAAATAAATGATAGATAAGGTCTATCATTCATTTCTTCAACAGGGAATTCAGTACTTGAATGTCACATATGTTCAATTTTCATCCTACCGGTTGGAAACCACCTCTGAATTGTGCTGATAAAAGCAGAATTCATGACTAGCAAAAGAATAAGGATACCTTTCACTTAAGTAAAATGGAGAACAAGAAATACGGAAAACTGCACTTCTGATTATCATTTTTTTCATACCTACAAAGCAAAACCAAAGGAATGCTGCTTTCTATGTTAAAAGCAAGTTTATAAAGATACAAACAAGCTTTTTATAAGAATCCACATTCTTAATGAGGTTTGCATTTTCATGGAGAGCAACACCAAAATATTCTCTTTCTTGCATTTTCTGTTGCAGAAAGACAAAATTTCACAGTGGTCTGTGAGAGAAATATGCAAAAGAACAGGTCTATTTAAGCCTCTGGGGGCTTCCCAGGTGGCTCAGTGGTAAAGAATCCACCTGCCAATGTAGGAAACACAAGAGGGGGTGGGGAGGTTCAATCCTTGGGTGGGAAGGATCCCCTGGAGGGGGAAATGGCAACTCACTCCAATATTCCTGCCTGGAAAATTCCATTGACAGAAGAACGTGGTGGGCTACAGTGCTTGGCATCGCAGAGTTGGACACGACTGAGTGACTGAGCGCGTGTGCACGCGCGCGCGCGCACACACACACACACACAGACACAGAGTTAAGCCTCGAGGACCATAGTTAGGAGTTAGATAACCATGATGAGAAAATGCTAGTTCTTTCACTGTTTTATTTCAAAGTTGGCTATTTCATTAGTAACTTGATACCTCTAAGTATGTGTGATAGAACTTAAAATAGATGCTTATTTTTTCTAACTATATTGTGTATCTCCATTTGTCTGAAATTGTGAAAATTCTGTGGAGCATCGACTCTACAATGGGTTCCATCATTTGGTTGTTCTGGGTTTCCCAGTACCCACTCTTCCTTCCTCTAACCACTCTTCACTTTTCCTGTGGGGAAAAGAACGACTGATTCTCATGCCCATAGTGGTGATGCCACCCCTGGGACTTTTCAGGGTGTTCTCAGTGGCCTGTGGAACCACTTCCAAGCCTAGTTCTACAGCCCTCCTGGAGATAATTAAAGTTAATCTTTTTTTTTCTTTTTTGTTTGAATGGACTTGAATGGGTGTAATATTTGTCTCTCAAAACCCTGTGTGATGCACTGCCCTCAAGGAACTTATACCCTCAGAAGTAAGGAAGATGAGACGAGTCCAAAAATAATGTTAAGTGCTTTAGGGGAGTTTCACATGCTGAGGACGGTGTCTACACAGCACAAAATGAAGTGGCAGTTGGGCATGCATCCAGTAGCTTTAATAATTTTGGCAGCTCACTGAATACATAAAGTTGCAGAGTGGATCATATCTCTGGAGAAGGGGATCCTACAGCTTCCACTGGGAGCTTGCTGGGAGCTGCTTCACAGACTCTGGCAATGGAGAAGAAAAGAGGGTGTTTTTTTCCTCTCTTTTGGTTCCCAAGAACTTTCTCAGATCAAAGTGGGATTTTTTTTTTTTTTTTTTTTGGCACATGGCATGTGGGATCTTAGTTCCTCGACCAGGAATCGAACCCTTGCCCCCTACATGGGAAGCATGGAGTCTTAACCACTGACTGCCAGAGACGTCGCTCAAGGCAGGAATTTTGACAATGATGATAAACATCTCACTATCAATTGCTTCTTGCTTGGGTTCATAGTTTGATTAATTGTAATTCCTTCTGTTTCCATACTCTTCTGTGCTCCACAGTGAACTTCATACATGTCTTTGATTGCAGGTTATCACAATGATTTGTGTCCATGTCTCTCTACTCCGGGCAGGAGCTGTAATATGTTCATCTTCCTAATTCTGGATTCTCTACCACCCCCAGTTTTGCTGTGTTTAGTGTTATGCTGATTTTATTTATCATAATTACTGAAGACTTTTTTTTTTTTAAGAATTGTCCATGTGCTCTACTTTGGTCCTTTTAGAAGTTGCTGCCTCCCACGCTCAGGTTAGAATGATAAAGTAAGACAAGTTTGTCTCTGTATCTTCTTTTTCTGAGGTACCTTCTGCCATTACTCCCCTGTGGATATACCTGCCAGTCAGTTGTGGATTAATCAGCTCTAAAGCACTAAACTGACAATGTTCTGTCCTAACCTGGTTACATGAGTGGTCTCATTATTGTCTTTTAAACTGTACCCCCAAATTCACTGTACCCTTCTGCAATCTAATTAAGTGAAGCAATGCACATTGAAAGCATGTGTTTACACTACATATTACTGGGTTTCCCTCTGTATGAGAGCGAAGGCTGTTTTAATACATTTTAAGCTTCTTCTAGAGGCAAGAATGAGACTCAGTGTATTAAACACTGAGATGACATGAAAAGCAGCCTTGTAAGATGAATTAGATGGGAAGAGGCAGAAGTCAAGCCAGGCCATTTCAGGGTTCATTTCAATAGCCTTGATGAGAGATGTTGAAGGCTTGAGGCGAAGAAGACAAAAACATAAAACAGACATTTTGGAGCAAAAATGGGAAAGTATTAGTGACTGATGTAAAAGGAGAGCAGTAAGACCAGATACAGACCTTAGAGCTCTAGAAACAGAAATGACTAAAATAATTTTTTATCATGTTAATCTACATAATTTAAAATTTATCCTTTTACTCATTTAAAAATATACAACTCAGTGACATGAAGTACACTCATATTGTTGTGCAATCATTACCGCTATTCATCACCAGAAATTTTTCATCATCCCAAACTGAAGCTCTGTACCCAGTAAAAACTAACTCCCCATCACCCCTCCCCTCATTCCCTGGTAACCTCTACTCTGCTTTCTATCTCTGTGAATTTGCCTATTCTAGGCATCTCATATAAGTGGAATCATATAATATTTGTCCACTTGTGTCTGGCTTATTTAAATTAGTATAATGTTTGCAAAACAAATAATTTTGTTGTGCCTTGCCTCCATCACAAGTCTCTTAAGATAAAGTTGTATTTTTCAAAATGACATCAATTATGTATATGCTTAAATTTAAAAGGCCTGTTTCTGGGTTTTCTGATTGCAAATTTCCAGATAAATGCAGCCGAACTTTTCCATGTGTGTCTGGGGTGTGAGTGGTGTGTGTGTGTGTGTGTAGGGGTACCCTCTGCTCCCCTAGTAAGTGCTCCATCACTACTCAGGAGGCCTTCCAACACCTAGAAAAGCTACATTTTCAGATCCTTCTTGGATTTTCCCCAGATTCAAAGGTATCTGGCCAGTCTCCTATTCCCTTTGGGCTCTGTTCTCTACTAAAAGATCGAGGAGGGTGACAATAGATTGGTGTCCATTTCCCAGTTTAAATATTTACATTTTAACCAGGAGTTTTTTTTTTTTTTTCTTCTAATAGACCCTAATGAATCCTGGAGACAGTGTGGGAATGGAAACTTTAGGAGAGCGGCAAGCTGACGGAGAAGGTGAGACTTGTGTGGCCAGTGCAGGTATGTGGCTCTCCCAAACCCCCCTTGTAGATGAGCAGTCAGGATGGCTGCATGGCCCCAGCACACCTGGCTGAAGGTGGAGGTGCTCTAGGTGCCATGAGGCAGGGTAGAGGAAGAGCCCCTTACAGCATAGAATCCTAACTGTTTGGGCTGGAAAGAGGCTTAGTGATTGTCTGGTCCAGTCTCAGAACATAGGCCTGGTAATCAGAGGGCCCGGAGAAGGCAATGGCACCCTACTCCAGTACTCTTGCCTAGAAAATCCCACGGATGGAGGAGCCTGGAAGGCTGCAGTCCATGGGGTCGCTGAGGGTCGGACACGACTCAGCGACTTCACTTTCACTTTTCACTTTCATGCATTGGAGAAGGAAATGGCAACCCACTCCAGTGTTCCTGCCTGGAGAATCCCAGGGACAGGGGAGCCTGGGGGCTGCCGTCTCTGGGGTCACACAGAGTCGGACACGACTCGAGTGACTTAGCAGCAATCAGAGGGCCTGGGTTTGGATTCTGTCTCTACTTCTTACTGTTTGACCTTGGGCATGTCACGTGACCTCTTCTGTGCTTCAGTTGCCTTGTGGGGAAACGAACAAAATGGTATCTACCTCATAAGATTGTCATCAGGATTAAATAAAGACAATCTATTAAAAAGTGTTTAAGGACAGTTTTTGGTATGGTTTGTATCTTTATTACATAGTAAGCACTAAATCTATGTTAGCCATCCTTCACTTTACTCTGAAGCCCAGAGATATTGCCCTAACAGCTCAGTGTAGAGCTAGAGTTGGAGCTGCAGTAATGGGAGCCTTTATGAGCTCATTATCTCTCCAGGTTTCTTTTTTTGCAATTGAAATATGGTTGATTTATAGTGTCATATTAATTTCAGTTGTACAATATAGTGATTCAATGTTTTTACATCTCTGGGTTTCTTTTTATTTGGCCATGCCACGTGGCATGTGGGCTCTTAGTTCCCCATCCAGAGACTGAATCCATGCTCCCTGCACTGGAAGCACAGAATCTTAATTTGGACCACCAGGGACGTACCATCTCTGGGTCTCTTAAAGCCAGGGGGAGGGGGAGTACCAGGTCATAATCAAGAATCTTTCTATCGAAGTCTGAGGGAGAAGATGTAACCTAATGCTCAAAGCACTCCATTTTATTTTCCCACAATAGAAAGAAGCCATAGTGGGGGAGGGGCTGCCTGGTAATGTAGGGCCTGACTGCCAATGAGCCTGTTTTACACACACACACACACTCACTCACACACACACACATTCACTCATAAGCACCCCTACCTGTCATTTTGCCTTTTTATTTTTAAGTGAAAGATTCTGGTTAAAGTATAAATGCCCCTCAAGAGAGGTTATATATTAACCTCCTATATTGGTTACCTACTGTGATATAACAAATCACCCCAGACTTAGTGGCTTAAAGCAACAATAATCATTCATTAAACCTCTCAGTTCCTGGGGTCAGGAATTCTGGAGTGGTGTGACTAGGTGGTTCTGGCTCAGCATCTCCAGTCAGGTTTCAGCTGGATATCTGCTGCACTGCCTCAGTCTGAGGGCCTGAGTCAGCTGGCGGATTCACTCCCAGGGAGGTTCTCTCATGTGGCTGGTGGCTCTGTCCTCTCATGTGGGCCCCTCTGTGAGGCTGCTGGCATGGCTGCTGCCTCCCTCCAAAACAAGCAACCCAAGAAGGCAGGGGCTTTCTGATCTAGCCTCTGAACTGGCACGCCATCACTGAGGAATGTTCTGTCGGTCACCTATGAAGGCCAGGAGGTGAGGCTCTCCAAGTCTGGCTACCAGGCCCATCTTCAGCTCCAATGCCAGTCATGAATTAACGAGCAACTGGAGAAACATGGAGGTGGGGTGGTCTGGAGTGAGGCCTTAAATTGGCCCTGAGTGGGGAGACAGGAAGACAGGAAAGCAAGCTTCATCTACCTTTCTCCACCTCAACAGAGGCCAAAAGTCAGCTTGAATTGTGAAGATGTGGCCCCCAAAGGCGCTTTGCTGGAGCAGCCGTGAAGAGATACCCCACGTCCAAGGTAAGAGAAACCCCAATAAGACAGTAGGCACTGAGAGAGGGCATCAGAGGGCAGACAGACTGAAACCACAATCACAGACAACAATCTGATCACATGGACCACAGCCCTGTCTAACTAAGCCATGCTGTGTGGGGCCACCCAAGACCCCACATGGTGGGGTCATGGTGGAGAGGTCTGACAGAATGTGGTCCACTGAAGAAGGGAATGGCGAACCACTTCAGTATTCTTGCTTTGAGAACCCCATGAACAGTATGAAAAGGCAAAAAGAGAGGACACAGAAAGATGAACTCCCCAGGTCGGTAGGTGCCCAATATGCTACTGGAGATCAGTGGAGAAATAATTCCAGAAAGAAAGAAGGGACAGAGCCAAAGCAAAAACAACACCCAGCTGTGGATGTGATTGGTGATAGAAGCAAGGTCTGATGCTGTAAAGAGCAATATTGCATAGGGACCTGGAATGTTAGGGCAATGAATCAAGGCAAATTGAAAGTGGTCAAACAGGAGATGGCAAGAATGAATGCCAACATTCTAGGAATCAGCGAACTAAAATGGACTGGAATGGATTAATTTAACTCAGATGACTATTATATCTACTACTGTGGGCAAGAATCCCTTAGAAGAAATGAAGTAGCCATTATAATCAATAAAAGAGTCCTAAATGTAGTACTTGGGTGCAAGCTCAAAAACAACAGAATGATCGCTGTTTGTTTCCAAGGCAAACCATTCAATATCACAGTAATCCAAATCTATGCCCCGACCAGTAATGCTGAAGAAGCTGAAGTTGAACAGTTCTATGAAGACCTACAAGACCTTTTAGAACTAACACCCAAAAAAGATGTCCTTTTCGTTATAGGGGACTGGAATGCGAAAGTAGGAAGTCAAGAAACACCTGGAGTAACAGGCAAATTTGGCCTTGGAATATGGGATGAAGCAGGGCAAAGGCTAATAGAGTTTTGCCAACAGAATGCACTGGTCATAGCAAACACCCTCTTCCAACAACACAAGAGAAGACTCTACACATGGACATCACCAGATGGCCAACACCGAAAGCAGATTGATTATATTCTTTGCAGCCAAAGATAGACAAGCTCTTTACAGTCAGCAAAAACAAGACTGGGAGCTGACTGCGGCTCAGATTATGAACTGCTTATTGCCAAATTCAGACTGAAATTGAAGGAAGTGGGGAAAACCACTAGACCATTCAGGTATGACCTAACTCAAATCCCTTATGATTATACAGTGGAAGTGAGAAATAGATTTAAGGGACTAGATTTGATAGACAGAGTGCCTGATGAACTGTGGACAAAGGTTTGTGACATTGTACAGGAGACAGGGATCAAGACCATCCCCAAGAAAAAGAAATGCAAAAAAGCAACATGGCTGTCTGAGGATGCCTTACAAATAGCTGTGAAAAGAAGAGAAGCAAAAAGCAAAGGAGAAAAGGAAAGATATGCCCATTTGAATGCAGAGTTCCAAAGAAGAGAAAGGAGAGATAAGAAAGCCTCCCTCAGTGATCAGTGCAAAGAAATCGAGGAAAATAATAGAATGGGAAACTAGAGATCTCTTCAAGAAAATTAGATACCAAGGGAACATTTCATGCAAAGATGGGCTTGATAAAGGACAGAAATGGTATGGACTTAACAGAAGCAGAAGATATTAAGAAGAGGTGGCAAGAATACACAGAAGAACTGTACAAAAAAGAGCTTCATGACCCAGATAATCACGATGTTGTGATCACTTACTTAGAGCCAGACATCCTGGAATGTGAAGTCAAGTGGGCCTTAGGAAGGATCACTACAAACAAAGCTAGTGGAGGTGATGGAATTCCAGTTGAGCTATTTCAAATCCTAAAAGATGATGCTGTGAAAGTGCTGCACTGAATATGCCAGCAAATTTGGAAAACTCAGCAGTGGCCACAGGATTGGAAAATATCAGTTTTCATTCCAACTCCAAAGAAAGGCAATGCCAAAGAAGAATGCTCAGACTACCATACAATTGCACTCATCTCACATGCTGGTAAAGTAATGCTCAAAATTCTCCAAGCCAGGCTTCAGCAATATGTGAATCGTGAACTTCCAGATGTTCAAGCTGGTTTTAGAACAGGGAGAGGAACCAGAGATCAAATTGCCAACATTCACTGGATCATGGAAAAAGCAAGAAAGTTCCAGAAAAACATCTATTTCTGCTTTATTGACTATGCCAAAGCCTTTGACTGTGTGGATCACAATAAACTGTGGAAAACTCTTCAAGAGATCGGAATACCAGGCCACCTGACCTCCTTCCTGAGAAACCTGTATGCAGGTCAGGAAGCAACAGTTAGAACTGGACATGGAACAACAGACTGGTTCCAAATAGGAAAAGGAGTACGTCAAGGCTGTATGCTGTCAGCCTGCTTATTTAACTTCTATGCAAAGTACATCATGAGAAACGCTGGGCTGGATGAAGCACAGCTGGAATCAAGATTGCCGGGAGAAATATCAATAACCTCAGATATGCAGATGACACCAACCTTATGGCAGAAAGTGAAGAAGAACTAAAGAGCTTCTTGATGAAAGAGGAGAGTGAAAAAGTTGACTTAAAGCTCAACATCTGGAAAACTAAGATCATGGCATCTGGTCCCATCACTTCATGGCAAATAGATGGGGAAACAGTGGCTGACTTTACTTTTTTGGGCTCCAAAATCTCTGCAGATGGTGGTTGCAACCATGAAATTGAAAGACGCTTACTCTTTGGGAGGAAAGTTATGACCAACCTAGACAGCATATTAAAAAGCAGAGACATTACTTTGTCAAAAAAGATCCGTCTAGTTAAGGCTATGGTTTTTCCAGTAGTCATGTATGGATGTGAGAGTTGGACTATAAAGAAAGCTGAGCGCTGAATTGATGTTTTTGAACTGTGGTATTGGAGAAGACTCTTGAGAGTCACTTGGACTGCAAGGAGATCCAACCAGTCCATTCTAAAGGAGATCAGTCCTGGGTGTTCATTGGAGGGACTGATGTTGAAGCTGAAACTCCAATACTTTGATCACCTCATGCGAAGAGTTGACTCATTGGAAAAGACTCTGATGCTGGGAGGGATTGGGGGCAGGAGGAGAAGGGGACGACAGAGGATGAGATGGCTGGATGGCATCACCGACTCGATGGACATGAGTCTGAGAGAACTCCAGGAGTTGGTGATAGACAGGGAGGCCTGGCGTGCTGCGATTCATGGGGTCGCAAAGAGTTGGACACGACTGAGCGACTGAACTGAACTGGCCCCTGAAGGAAGAGACAGACCTCAGAAGTACACTAGGACCTGATAAAACGATTTCTCTTTGAAGCAAAATAAGTACCACTTTAAAGCTTTTGACAAATATTCCTCGTGCTCACTGTCGCCAGGCTGGACAGCAGTCTGAGATAGGTGCTGTTGCTCCTGCTAGCCTACTGTGTGTGACCAGAGGTCTGTCTCTTCATGTCTTACTGTCTCATCGCTAGAGTGGGTTTGATAATATTAATTCACTGGTGGTTGTTTGGAAGGACAGGTTTATCATTGCCAATACATAATAGATTTATTTTCATGTTATCATTTTGCTTTAAAAAGTTCATTCATCTGTTTAAAAGATAGTACAAAGATTCTCATAGATGCATTAATCAACACATTTACTTGCTCATTTTTCTTTTAATTTTAGTTTTCAAAAATACCCAAAGGCTGCATCCATTACAGGGTAATGGACTGCAAAATCTTACTTAATTGCAATGAACGTATTTACTGGAGTTACAGAAAAGGAAAAATATATAATTTTGTGAACTTCTGTCAATTTAAAGGAATTAAAACAACCCCAGGCGAGGGTAAGAGAACACTTCATTGTGTTCTCACTCTCCCTCTCGCTCCCTTCTCTCCTCATTCACTTTATTATTTATTTTATTATTGGTGTATAATTGCTTTACAATGTTGTATTAGTTTCTGCTGTACAACAAAGTGAATCAGCTCTACATATACCCTTCCCTCTTGAGCCTCCCTACCACCCCCGCACCCCCATCCCACTCCTCTAGGTCATCAGAGAGCACTGAGCTGAGCTCCCTGTGCGTTAGCTCCACTGACCTTGAGAAAGCAGGGGACCTTGGGCCAGAGCATTCTTGTACACTCAGAAGGCCCGAGATCCGTGGCTCAGAACTCTTGGGAGATGGATGTGTCTAACACACTCCTGGTTTGATTCTGATACAAGGGCTTCAGGGTGACTCCCCACCAGCAATTTTCCAGAGCCTTCCTCCTCTGCAGACCGAAATGCTCAGCAGATGATCGTCTGGGGGACCTTTGTGCCTCCAGCTGTCCCACTGTCTGTGAGTTGCTCTGGTGCGTTCCCTACTCACCTCAAAGACAGAGCATTTTTTGAGGCGACTAACCATGACCTTACACCAACAATCTGATTTATGATTCTTGAATTATAAAATAATTGAGAGAAACATTTTCCCCATACATTTAAAACTGATAATTAAAAATAGATAAAACACACACATTCAGGTATATGTAATTCACCCCCATTTTTCAGATCCTGGTGCCACGATTATTTCGAACTGGATTCGCCTGCTGTCTATTTCTGGTTCCTCAGGGATCCTGTGAAAAATCCAAGGAAATTCCTTGCTGATTGGGGAGATATTAGACCACAACATATGGCTCACACATGTGATTAGTATTCCTCCAAGGAAAAATGCAAAGGGTTATATTTAGAATATGGGGTACGTGTTCAGTGGTTCTGGATGACCCAGGGGATTATTAGATTCTTTGTGTGGAATTTTCTGTAGTTAAAAGAGGAATCTGGAATTCTGACTGGAGTGAAGGTTGGAGCCCATCTGTAGGTTTTGCCAGGTGTGAGGCCTGCCACATTTTCACCATTGTGTAGTTTCTTGAAAGCTTTAGAGATTTTCTGCATTTGGAGATCTCTTTCATATATTTTAGAAGAGCCTTTTGACACAGGTACTCTCTAAAGTAAAAATTAATAGTTCATGAACAGTGTTACTGGCCCCCAAATGAAGTGTATTGAGCCTATAATAGCATTGGCACCTAACTTAAGTGAAATAATTATACATTTTATTTTATTATTTTTCTTGATGTTTCACCACAATTGTGTTTTACCATGTATTTGGGCATGAAAGTAGAGAACGGGACAGGGTTTCTGATGAAATTCTGATGCTCATGTCATGGTCCTGGGAGGCAAAAGCTGGTAAGTCAGGGTTACTGCTGCTTTGGTCCCAGGCCTTGACTCATGAGACCACCTCAGAAGTTCCACAGTCCCTCCTCCATTGCCTGGTAGGTTTCATGTGCTGCACTGTGAGCTCCTAGTTTTGTATGCACAACTTAAGCCACTGAAGGCCCTAAGAATGTGAGGGCTGTCTATGCTTGACTTTTCTAACTCAATATCCTACTCCCAACTCAAAATCAATACCCCCACCCAATATCCTTCTCAGAGCTGAAAGATTCCCCTTCCCAGTCACCTGACTGCTGTCCATGTGGGGACACTTACCTCTCTTCACTTTCAGTCAGGTGAGAACTCAGGAACTACACTGCCTTCACTGTCTTAAACTAATGTCTAAGTCCCTTTTTTCATTTTTCTCTTCAAGTGTTTGCATTCATTTTCCACATTCTTCTTTAACATCTTGTGGGAAGCTCTTTTCCATGACCCCCATGTTCTTGCCATCCAGCTGAGCCTCAATCCTTCTGCCCGTGATTTTTCATGAACCATCTCTTTCCTTCCCTCCCTCCCTCTTTCTCCTCCCCTCACCCTCTTTTTCTCTCTCTCCATTGTGTGTGCTAACCTGAGCTCTAGGCAAACTGCAGCAAGCTTAACTAGTTTATCCCACTCTCAAAGGGTGCCTCTAATAAGAATTTGCTTAACTTACCCGGCCTGATTTTCTACTACTGCCAAAAAACTCTTCACTTCAGTCACACTAATTGCCTTTTGTCTTTTATTCATGTTAAGATTTTATTTACTTCTGTTTATTTTTTTCTTTCTGAAATATTCCTTTTCCCATTTTCCAATTCCCCATATTCAGACTTCTGATAACCTTACCTCAAAGTACTTTCTTCTTTTCCTGCACTTAAAATGAACAAAATAGATCAAAACCATAAAAATGTGTTCATACTCTTTGTCCCAGTAATACCATTTCTAGAACTGGGTCCTAAGAAATGAACCATCAACAAATGAGAGAAACCTCTTGTGCACAAAGTTTCCTCTCCCATACAGCATTATTGAGGATAATATTGAAGAACTGGAAATAAATTGTATATCCAATAATATAACTAAATAATTGTCTTATACCACTCTATGGAAATTTTGTGTGCACAAGATGAATATTATAAAGACTGGAAATATATGAAACTTTATTTAAAATATAAACAATAGAAAGAGAACATATATGCATATACACATTTAAAGTCAGTCCTTAATGTGCAATTTTTTAAAAAGCTTGGTTATTCCATCTTTCTAGATAATTTAACACTAAAGACATTACTGACAAAAGAAAAACACATCCATTTACAAGTTTCTATGTAAGTTTAAATTTTTCTTAAAAAGAATCTAACATCTAGAATTCATGTATGACATTCTAGTTACTTTATAATCATTTAATCCTTACAACATACCCAGTGAGACAGGGGTTACTAGCTCCATTTTACTGATGAAAAAAAAAGAACAAGTCAGGAGAGGGTAAATCATTTTCTCAGGATCACTTGGCTAGGAAACGGTAAGTTCAGAATTTTCACCTGACTGCAGCATGATCATCTGAAAACAAATGTTCATCATTTGACGACTTGAATATTAAATAATGTGACAATTATGCTCCTTTATAAGTAGAAGGTAAGAGCAAAAGAGTTTTGGAATTACTTCCATGGACTTCTTCCTAAAGAGCAGTGGACAACATCACAGAGGTTAATGACAAAGGTCCTGCTGGTGGACAGGGTGCCTTCTGGGAGTCTCAGTTCTCCATTTTTAGCTTAGGATTTATGATCCAGAAGTGACAGTGATAAAACTGTTCAAGCACTTGAATGGCTTGATGAGGATACAACCCATCCTCAAAATCAGATAGCAGATTGGATGCTACCATCTTCTACAGGCAGCAGATGGTCCTTCATGACCCCTTGTCTATTTAGTTTTGGCTTTTCTGGGTCTTCCTTGTTGCATGGGTTTTCTCTAGTTGTGGCAAGCGGGGGCTACTCTCCAGTTGCGGTACATAGACTTCCATTGGGATGGCTTCTCTTGTTGTGGAGCACAGGCTCCAGGGTGCGCGGGCTTCAGCAGTTGCGGCTCATGGTCTCTCGAGCACAAGCGCAATGGTTGTGGTGCACGGGCTTAGTCCCGCAGCACGTGGGATCTTCTCGCATCAGGGATCGAACCCGTGTCTCCTGCATTAATTGACAGGCAGACTCTTTACCACTGAACCACCAGGGAAGCCCCTTCATGGCACTTTGGTTTCAAGTAATCTGTCAGCTTTCCAAAGGTACTTGGAGCTCCAGACTCAGGGCTGTTTCTGGAGCACAGAGGACCCTGGAGTTATCTCCTATGTATAGATCATAAGAAGCTGTGAGGTGTGGGCAATCTTTGGCTGCAAGTGATACCTTGATTTGCAGAGAATCTTCCAAAAATAATGTTGGCAAAAAGCTAATTTTACTGAGTTCATAGAACTGGTAGCCACCTGGGAAAGGGTATTTCAGAGATTCATATACTTTCCTCTGGGACTTGTAAGTGTGGATTCCTAGTTGAAAAGGACAGGTAAAATGCTGTTTGCGGGCTTCTTCCATGCTCTTCAAGCTCTATGGGTGTGGCCTAGGCACCATGGATGAAGTGCTAATGAGAATTTAACCTCACAGTGATTTGATTATTAGGTCAAGTTTGATTCTACCCACTGTATTGTACTTGTCAGAGCCTACAGATAACTTATGCCATTGGTTAAAAAGATGAGACTGTTTATACCTAAGAAAACTCAGAATTTATTTCTCATGGCTTGGGCAGAAACCATTTCTCATGGTTCAGTGGTCATTTATTTACTCACAAACACCTGCAGATAATTCTCAGAACAGTCCAGGGGGTAGCATGAATTGGGGCAATACTGCTTGGAAAGCTCTTTGTTGCCAGAATGTCCAAGATAGGCAAAGTTGGAGTGTCCATGGGCTGTGTGGGAGGAGGGCTGAAGTAGGAAGGCTGAAGTTCAGGTACAGCCAACTCTTACCAAGGTAAAAGGGAATGGAACTGCCTGTCCCCCTTGCCCTACACACAATTCAGGCTTCATATTATTCATATTGCATTTATATATATTATTATTCATATTGCATTGTTTTCACATTTTGTTTGCTTTCAAATCTGCCCATACTGTGTATTTTAACTTGAAATCTATCGTTCAAAAATTCTAGGGTACAGAGTTAGTGAGGAAACCTTAACTTGCCCAAACATGGTGCTAGCTTTTGTATCTCCCTCAGGGTGGCACTACATTGGTTACAATTTGCAGTTTTATGAAATCTGTTCCTTGTTGAAAAGTGAGGAGTCCAAGGTTTGAAAGTGCCCATGTCCACCAGTAGCCTTAATTCAGGTGTGTGCTATTTGCTAATGTGGATTTTAAAATCCCAAACAATTAAAAAATTAAAGCTCTTGATGTGAGCAGCTTCAGGGGATAGCAAATGTTAAAGTAGGCAGAGGTGCATGGAATGGTGAAGATCCGCAAACCCCTCTACCTGAAAACCTTAACTCCAGAAAAATCTCTTTTTATTATGGAAATTTATGAACAAATATGAAGTCTAAACTTACCTTGAGTATTCTATTCACCAGGATGATTTCCAAGCCTGATAACTAATGAAGCAGCTTGGATATTTTATTAGGTTATGTTTTCTAAAAAAAGATTCAGTGTTTTGCTTTTGATGTATTTCAGATGAGCCAAGAATAGAATATTATTCCTAAGTATGCTATTTAGGGATTCTATTATAGAGAAATTTTGGAGTTGTCATACTGGTTGTTACATGAATAGTATTATTTTTAATAAAAGCATGACTCTTGGCCATCACATTATTCCTCTCTCACTGGGATATAAGCAGCATCAGATAACTTTCTTAAGACTGTGAAGAAAAAGCCCTATTATTCTATCAGTGACCTTTGGCAGGCAACTGCTCTCTTGAACTGCTCATGTCTCTGGAGTGTCTGAGTAAGGTTTCTTCCGGTCAAGCCATCGACAATCCAAATGTCAAACAACAATATGGCCATTTTTCATCTTGAAATAAGTGTTTCTCCAATAAGATGATCAATTAGTCTCATTCACATTTTCAATACACCTCTCCATGTATTTTTATGCCATGAAAGGATCTCTATAGTCCCATTACCTTCTTATTACAAAACCTCTTCATTTAGATTTCAGGCTATTAGAACACATAATCAATCCAAACACACCTCATATATGACCTATGTGTACTGACAATTTCATTATACCAATACATCCTGCAAAGGTGGTATTATGAAAAAAACTCTCTCTTAAGGAATGAACTAAAGTCTTTCACAGAAAATATATCACTTTATTTCAAGTTCTGGATTTTTTTTTAACTGAAGTAAGCATATTTAATTAATTACAAACATTATGTTTTTCACTTGGAAATAGGCATTTCATGGAATGCTATGTAAGAAAAATTCCAAAGTGTATTTGCATTTTGCTGGAAAGACACTTAAGATGCCATATTTTCTTCTAAAGAAAATTATAATGTTTGAAACATCAGGTGTACATTTCGAGAAGAATTCTCAGAGAATCATTCCATATTATTTTTGGAAAGTATGACTGCTGTCTGGGTTTGTGTAGATACAGCTATTACCACTGCTTCCAATGCAGCCAAATTTTCAATATTTTAAACTATTGATTTTTCTTAATTCCTTGTTAATGGTGCATCACCCACATCTACCCAGGTTTTGGAAACCATTTTGCATTACAGTTGGATGATACATAAATCCTGTCCAACAGATACCTACATTTTAGAGAGACTTATGAATGCTCTCATTTTTAGAGAGCTCATTTTTAATTAATGAAATTTAAAAAGGTCCTTTCAAAGAATGTTACTTGGGAGCTCAGAGTGCTTATACTTTTGAATATAAACTATTTCAAATCGTTTTGGAAAGCACAGTAAAAATATCATGCTAAATATGCATGTCCATGTGTGTCTCTGGATAGTGAGAGAGGAAAAATAGTTTCATGTCCAGAATCAGTCTTCAATAACACACTTCAGAAACTTGGAATATTTAACATATTCAAAACAGCTGGTTTAAAATAATAACAAAATGCTTTTCGACATTTGAAAGTGAAACAGCAGTTCCAGTAGGCATTATAAATAGAATGATCGTCATTGGTTTATTAATTCTTTCTTTCCCATGACAAGTCAGTGACAAGCGCCTAATCTGGGCCAGGTAATGGACAAGGCACTAGAGATACAAGATAAATGACAATCTGTGCCCTCCTGGAGGGTTTTTTTCCTCCTGGAGTTTTAATGTTTAATTTCTTTTGTGCTTTTTTTAGGAAGAAAAGGAAAAAGAGGAGGAAAATGACCATCTAAAAAAGGAATGGAAGCTTGAGTCAGAAGCTATCATTCAACTTTTCTTGGGAGATTCTGAACTCATTCCATTATTAGAATGTTCTCACTTCTCCAACTGAGATGAAGCATACACATTTCTTTTCTCTCATACAAAGATAGGATGGATAGTAACAAGAATAAAGCATGGGGGTCTGGAGTAAGGAAGGTGTGGGCTGGAATACTAATCCTGCTGTCAGTGTGATTGTACCTTTCTGTAATTGACTTAACTAGCCTCTTCATGGAGAAGGCAATGGCACCCCACTCCAGTACTCTTGCCTGGAAAATCCCATGGACGGAGGAGCCCGGTGGGCTATAGTCCATGGGATCGCTAAGAGTCGGACACGACTGAGTGACTTCACTTTCACTTTTCACTTTCATGCATTGGAGAAGGAAATGGCACCCCACTGCAGTACTCTTGCCTGGAGAATCCCAGGGACAGGGGAGCCTGGTGGGCTGCGGTCTATGGGGTCGCACAGAGTCGGACACGACTGCCATGACTTAGCAGCAGCAGCAGCCTCTTCATAGACTGTTTTCCTCATTTCAGAATGGAAATAGAAATATCAGTTGATCCTTAGTAAAAGCCGATTATTCCCCCTTCTAGTCCCTACCTTTCCCTTCAAGCACTCAATATATTTGATTGGAAAATGAGGCTCCGAACAAAAAATTTAAAATAATTTGAAACCTGGGAACTGTAACTTTCAAATGATATAGCTTAACTGCTAACCTTGGTGTTTTGTAAGATGCTGGAGTAAGAATGATGTCAGAGCCCTCTAGTTTCTTGGTCTGGCGGTGCATGTGTGGCATTGGTCCCAAACTAAATATAGCACATCTTGCTCCTTGGGTCAATATAATTTCTAATCCCTAGGCTGAATGAGCAAACCTCCCCAGACAAGATTTAATTCTCAAATACATTTAGGTAGGCACTGGATGTATGTACCAGTGCATCACGAAGTGAAAACAGGCCATCAGCATTAGCTCAGCTAACTGAAGAGAAACTTGCATTAAGAAACCAACAGTCTCACCAACAAATCCTGCCGGGGATTGACTGAACATAATTGTTAATTGAAAAAAAAAATTAAACATGGAGTATTAGGGAAATACTCTCTCACTGATAGCTGCACATAATTCCCTGAAGTGTTAATGGGAAGCTCAGCAAGTGCATCCTCTGAAGAATCTACCTCTTAACGTCCACATTCATCTCTCAAGCTCCATTCACAGACTCTTGAAGGGAGGTGAACAAAAGAAAGAAAATCCCATGGGATTTTCATGTAAGAGGAGTCCATCTCTTTGCTCTTCCAGTTCACCACAACACAGCCTTAGCTTTAGAATGGCTGAACTGTTCGGAGTCACGCATTCTCATCTCTGAAGGATGGACTTGGTTCTTTATCTTTCCAGAATAGAATAATGGGTTTCATCTCACTTACTTCCATGAAGGACAAGGTTTAAAATGCCAAGTCCCTCTGATTTAAGTGGACAATAAAGTACTTATTTTTTTAACTTTGGTCCAAATGTCTCTGAATTCTTAGACTTAAAGCTGAGAACAGGCTTTATGCTCACAGAGTATCAAGAGAAGTTAAATGTCTTTATTTTTCCATTCATTTCCCTTGAAATAAACAAGCCTATATTTTCCAATTTCTTCACTAACTGGAATCAATTTCTGTGGTAGATGAAAGTTACTATCACAACTCAGTGTGAAAAGTCAATGAGAAATTTAAGACTGCTGTTTCTGCCACCACTTATAACGATTACCATGGCAGCCTTAGACTGCCTGCGCAGTAGTCCTACAAGCCAGACCCCAAAGATTCCTTATATCTCTGTGCAATTCTTCCTTGTAAAATAACCATTCAATCTAAATGAGACTGAAAAAGCTGTCCTTTGGCAATTTGTTGTTTGGCTTGAGGCTTGTATTAGTTTTCTGTAACTCCCTTAGCCAAGTAGCACAGGCTTAGTGGTTTAAAACAATCTAAATTGATTATCTTATAGTTCTGGAGAATTCTGATGTGGGTTTCACTGGCCTAAAGTCAAGGTGTTGGCAGGGCTATATTCCTTCATAGGCGCCTTAGGGGAGAAACTGTTTCCTGGCCTGTCCAGTCTCCCAGAGGCACTGGATCCTTGGTTCAAGGCCAGTAGTAGTCAGGTGAGTCACATCGAATCCCTCTGACACTGATTCTTCTGCTTCCTGTTCCATTTTTAAGGACCCTTGTGAATACTGGATAACCCAGGATAGTCTCCTTGTCTTAAGGTCCGTTGACTAGCAACCTTAATTCAGTTTGTAACCTGTATCATTCCTTGGTCTGAAACATAACGTATTCACAGTTTCTGGGGATTAGGACACAGATAACTTTCCCTACCACAGGCTGTGTAAAACCTCCTCCCCAAACAAATAAAAACAGACAACAACCAAAAAGGCAATATGTTCCCGTTTTTCAGAAGAGTAGAATAAAACCTCTTCTCAGATGAAGACATTTGTCATTTGGTTGGAGCCTTGGGAGCAACTATTTTTGAATCATAAACTCCAATTGAGTCTTGTCGAGCTGGAGGAGTTCCCAGACTAGTGACAGTCACAGATAAAATAAAGTTCTGAGTCTTCTGGGGGTTCACCTCCTGTTTCAAACAGTAAACTGGAGTAAACAATTACTTTCTTAGAGGTGTCTGGAGGCAACCGTTTAAATATGTATTATTCTAATCTGAACTGGTTTGAGAGAGCTGGGCAAGCCTCTCCTTTCCTGAAAGCTTACAAGTTCCTGTTCTAAAGTTCATGGTTACCAATGGGGAATGTGGGGGTGGGATGAATTGGGAGATTGGAACTGACTGTCCCAATGTATAAAATAGATAACTAATGAAAACCTACATATAGCACAGGGAACTCTACTCAGTGCTCTGTGCTGGCCTAAATGGGAAGGAAATCTAAAAAAGAGTGGATATATGTGTGTATATAACTGATTCACTTTGCTGTAAAGCCATAATCTAACACAACATTGCAAATCAACTATATACTACAATAAAAATTAAAAAAAAAATTTAGGTGTGAAGACCCTGACTATGGTACTGGTAATCCAGGGTGGGCAATTTTGCAGAGAGTGATTTTAATGGCAGCTGGGGCATGATGAGACACAACTATCATTACATAACAGATGAATTTTTTTTCTGTTTCTTTCTGATAATTTGGGGGTGTGGAGTTGTCTTTATTTCTTCTTCTTCTTCCCAACCCTCATGTCTTACTGCTTGTGTCTTTGATCTGCAAGGGTTACCCAATGCCTCCCAAATGGAAGGGTAGAAGTCACCTTTCTGTGAAAAGTGTGAAGCTTTTACACCATAATCCTATGTAACTGAGACAAACCACCAGATTTGGCTTGGTTTTCCTCTGGTTGCATTCTTCCTCTGACTTTAAAAATGTGCTGTAAAGGGTCTTTCTGAAGTCAGAAGATTGAAAGACAAGTCGGTCAAGGATGAACATAATAAAATTCTTTAGGATTTGGGTGGTGGGAGGTAAAAGGAAAAGTTCTTAGATATCAATATATACTGTTTCTGTCCCCCTTCACCCCTCAGTCCTCACGCTCATGTCACCCCTGTGCCTTTCTGAAATGGCTCCAAAGGGCCCCTACATTCCTAGAAGTGTAAGCTTTTCAGTGTGCTTAGAAGCTTCTGATTTACTCCTACTGATACTTTGCTAGAAGAAGTTGCTGATTCCTATTTCCCAAGAATTTATGGGTCACAGGCTGATTTTAGACTGCTGGATGATTAAAAGAAAAGAGCACTTATTTCATAGGTCTTAGATTTTAACGACCACTGTGGTAGGCAGCCTTTAAGATGGCCTCAATGATCTCCCATTCCTCGAATCTGGGCTGAGCATAGGGACTTTCTTCCAACCCAGAGAATATGGTACAAGTGATGACATTTTGGCTCTGAGATTGGGCTACAAAATGACTCTGGCTCCCATCACACTTGTCCTCATTGTATGTTTGCTCTGATGAAAATCAGCTGCCACGTTTTTATGCAGAGGCCATGTGATGAGGAACTGAGGTAGGTATGGGGTGGCAGCCATGGAATTAGAATATTGGCCCCCAATGTAATAGTGACCTGGGTCCTTGGGCTCTTTAATCAACAGAAATTGATGAGGCCAGGTAAAGAATTCAGGCAAGGCTTTATTGGACTCATGCTGCAGCATGAAGGAGAGAAAGAGAACAAGTATCAGGTACCCAGCTCCACCTCTGAGGAGAGCAGGATGGTTCCTTAAACGGGTGAAGGTAGGGGCAGATTGGTGAGTTGGGCTTGAGGGGTGGCCCACCCCCTTGCTGGTGATGTATGCACAGTATCTTGCTCTTTTCCCTGTCTCCTCAGAAATGGCAGTTGATTTGTGGCCATTTTGTAGCTTTGGTTTGTAATGTGCCCCAGCCGTGCATGTGTGGCCGTTGTTTGAGGAGACATATGTCCAGGTACAAGTGTAAGTACTCCAGTAGGGCGTCCCAGGTCCCAGCCTACCTCAAATGTCACAGTTTCACTTATAGAGGAACTGAATGTCACAGCGACCTCCTGAACGCTCTTGGAAGTGGCTCTTTTCTTGGTCAAGCTTTGAGCCAACTGTTGTCCTTGAGGCTGAAGCGTCTGGCAAACCTGAATCCTTGACCCACAAAAACTTTGGGAAAATAAGTGCTTGATGTCTTAAGTCTCTAAATATTAGGGTATCATGTTCTAAAACAGTCGATCACTAGTACAATAATGACATGGCATTACAGTTTGGAAAATAAAGGAGGAAAAGAATCACCCATAATTCTACCACGCAATCACAACCATCCCTTTAATTTTGCATGTTTTATTTAAATCTGCATACATATGTACACATATATTTATAATGCTGATAAGCACCCAGTGAACCAGTGAAGTTGCTCAGTCGTGTCCGACTCTTGGCGATCCCATGGACTATAACCTACCAGGCTCTTCCATCCATGGAATTTTCCAGGCAAGAGTACTGGAGTGGGTTGCCATTTCCTTCTCCAGGGGATCTTCCTGATCCATGGATCGAACCCAGGTCTCCCACATTACGGCAGACACTTTACGGTCTGAGCTACCAGGGAAGCCCTGATAAGCATAATTTGAATAAAATTCTGCATTTTATTTTTATTGAACATAAAACATAAGTATTTCTATGTAGCTGTAAAAAATCTTGGTACTTACAATTTTTAATGGCTGCATGATATTCTCTTAAGTGGAAGTACAATAACTTAGCCGATTTTCTTATTTTGGGGGGCATGTTGATTACTTCCTATTTTATTTGCAGTTGAAAATAACATAGCAATTGTCTTGTATATGTGGTACTGTCTCTCTTTTTTCACCACTTAAATTTTTCCCATGTCATTGCCTTCCTTAGTACAGTTCTCAGTTTGCTGTAGTAAATCTGATAATCCTTAGTGGTTGGTAATGACAAAATTTCTCTGTCACTTCATGTTCAAAGCTATCTTTGTTTTTCTCTTCATTAAATATTAATTTAGATGGCTATTGATTTTTGGTTGAAAATTGCCATGTACAAATATATGGCAATATCAAACAAGAAAAATTTCATCTCTTCATTAAGAAGATAGTTTAAAAAATTTTCACCTAAATTATACAATTTTATACATGAAAACAAAATAGGTAATGTATGTTTATAATATTTAATTTTATCATTAATTTTGTAACACAAGCATTTAAAGCAGCATATTACAAAAATCACTTTTTTTTCTGTTTGAAATACTGCTTTCGTCATTCTTATTGAATTCTTTGATTTTTTTTTGTGATCAAATACACACAACACAAAATTACTATTTTAACAAGTTTTAAGTGTACAGTTCAGCGGCACTATGTACATTTAAATTGCTGTGGAACAATCACTACCATCTGTCTCCAGATTGGTATTATCTTTCTTCTGGATTAGGAATTTACTGTGGGTGTGATTATGGGGTTAGAGTAGGGGTCCCCAGCTACCGGGTCGTGGACCAGTACCTCCAGCAGATCAGTGGTGGCATCAGGTTAGAAATAAAGTGCATGACAAAAGTAATGTGCTTCAATCAGCCTGAAACCACCACTTCCACTCCCCGCCATGGGAAAACTGTCTTCCATGAAACCAGTCCCTGGTGCCCAAAAGGCTGGGGACCTCTGGGTTAGAGGGCTTGAATCACGTGCCTGTTTTGAAATTCAATAATAGTGTAGTGTCAAGTGCATAGATTTGAATCTTGTATCTGAGTAATATTTTGCAACATCAGGAAAGTTATCTAATTTCACTAAATCTCTTGTTCCTCTTCTCCAAAGTGGCAATAACAATGGCACCTAATAATACCTAGTAATAATCGGTATAAAATACTTAGTATGGTGCCTGGCACACAGTAAACATCCACTATTTATTTAATAATATGTAAACATGCAGTATGAAGCCTGTTATTTATCATTAAAATGATCATATTCATAATCGTATGGAATCAATTGTTCTTTGAATACTGTGGCTTCTGGCATTTTACCGCTTCTGTCATATACTGTATTGTAAGGAAATTTTAAACAATATTTGCATTGTGATAATATCAGGATTGCATAAGGTGCCAGTAGGGTGATTCTCGTTAAACTTGAAGGATCACCTTAAACCACAACAGTATTCACAGCATAAAGTGAAAGTTGCTTAGTCGTGTCTGACTGTTTGCGACCCCATGGACTATACAGTCTATGGAATTCTCCAGGCCAGAGTACTGAAAAAATGGGTAGCCTTTCCCTTCTTCAGGGGATCTTCCCAACCCAGGGATCAAACCCAGGTCTTCCACATAGCAGGCGGATTCTTTACCAGCTGAGCCACAAGGGAAGAATACTGGAGTGGATAGCTTACCCCTTCTCTAGGGGATCTTCCCAATCCAGGAATTGAACCAGGGTTTCTTGCATTGCAGGCGGATTCTTTACCAACTGAGCCACAAGGGAAGGCCATATCACAAGGCAAATTTCAATATCAGATGAAGTGCAGTGGAAAAGACT
This sequence comes from Bison bison bison, assembly GCF_000754665.1. Lineage (NCBI taxonomy): Eukaryota > Metazoa > Chordata > Mammalia > Artiodactyla > Bovidae > Bison > Bison bison. The sequence goes on along the minus strand of NW_011495022.1, from coordinate 4,693,517 downwards.
GAGAGAGAGACAAAGGTGGAGACAGACATAGAGAAAGCTAGAGAGCGAGAAATAGATTGATTTCGAAGAGATAAGTAGAAAGAGAACCAGGGAAGTTCTTTGTTATTAAGTCATTAAGGAAAGCAATTGTAGAAAAAGAAGGGGTCAGAATATAATCACATTTCCCTGGTGGCTTAGTTGGCAAAGAATCCGCCTGCAATGTGGGAGACCTGGGTTTGATCCCTGGATTGGGAAGATCCCCTGGAGAAAGAAATGGCAACTCAGTCCAGTATTCTCACCTGGAAAATCCCGTGGACAGAGGAGCCTGGCAGGCTATAGTCCATGAGGTTGCAAAGGGTTGGACACGACTTAGTGACTGAGTCCTGCTAATATCTTCACAGTACACTCATGAGACAGTGAAGGGTGATTAAGCCAAATACAGAAAAGCTTACTTTTTCCAATATCACACAACCATTTATTGGCTGATTAGAATTTAGGCCCCCAGTCCCATGATTCCATTTGCCTCTGGCTCACTGACTAAAGATTGATTTCAAGAAGAGGTCCTTTTTACTTGAAATAAGTGAATCTTTACACAGGCACAGACTCTTGGAGAATGGAGACTCACAGAGAGCACAGCTGAGCCAGAGAGCTGCCATTTGTCCCCTGACATCCCTGCCTACCCTTCTCCATCTTGCTCCCTGCATCAGAAGCCACGGGCAGAGGTTGCATTAAAGGGCTCTCTCTTGGTCTCCAACTTCCTTTTGGCTTTGACCAAAGAGACTGGAGGGATGAGAGTATTATCCTTCCAGTTTCCTCCCTGAGGGCTTTCATTAAGCTAGCTGTGTCCTGGTTCCTGTTCAGCATCCCTCTGGGCACAACCTCTCAATCTTCAGTTTTCGATAACCTCTATACCTTGTTTTTGCAGGGTGAAAACAGCCCCGGGGCACCACTGTACTATTCCTTGTTGATTCCTTATACTCTGATCATGCCCTTTTAAATAGTCCTTTTACCAAAATTTCCCCCAACTATTCCATACTATCAGTTTTCTGCTGAGATTCCAACAGATACATGAGTTTTATTGTTACCAACCAGAACTTTTGGGGAAGAAAAAGGAGGTGACCTAGCCTAAGAGGGATCTAGTTTCTTACCACTCCAGACTGGGATTGGTACGTGCAGAGGGTAAAGGGAGGGGAGGAGAGTTATTCCAATAGCTATGGATCCTTGCTCTTCCAGTCAAAGGAAATGCTCCATTTCTATCAGTGGAGTCTCACCAGATCAAGAAGAGAGGCCTGGATCAGGAGGCGTCCTGTTGCTCTGGGCTGTCATGGAGAGATGGCCATGAAGTCCCACCTCTGGAGACAGCCTTGTCTAGAGTGGCCTGGCAATCAGGGGCTGGGCTGCCTAAGCATCTGCTTGTTCTTAAAAGTCATGAAGCTAAGAGGCAACTGAATCCTTACACTTCAGACCTATCACTGACACCTAAATTAAAATATCACAATCAAGCTTTGTATTTAAGACTTTCAGGCTTTGGATGCTTTAAGGAATAGTCTAGTGACCAAAGACAGTCATTTGTTTGGCGGTCTCTAGACCCAAGAGAAGAGACTGTCCTGGGAACTCCTACCATAACACCACTGTTGTCCCATACAGGGATGGCAGTTTTACATTGGAGTTGCTTCCTTATGCCTTCTTTTGGGAATGTCTCAATGGGCTTCCCTCATAGCTCAGTTGGTAAAAAATCCGCCTGCAATGCAGGAAACCTCAGTTCAATTCCTGGGTTGGGAAGATCCCCTGAAGAAGGGATAGGCTACCTACTCCAGTATTCTTGGGCTTCTCTGGCGACTCAGCTGGTAAAGAATTCATCCGCAATGCAGGAGATCTGGGTTCGATCCCTGGGTTGGGAGAATCCCCTGGAGAAATGCTACCCACTCCAGTATTCTGGCCTGGAGAATTCCATGGAGTGTATAGTCCATGGGGTTGAAAAGAGTGGGGCATGACTGAGCAACTTTCACTTTCAATAGGACACGGTCCCCAAAGCTGCTAGGCTCTAGCTAGGAGAGCTTCTTTTATTCTGCATGAAATGGGAAGGCCCCATTTCTAACCTTATCTCCAAACCCATTGACTGTCATTTAGCTAACTTCCCTTCTCTAACCGCTTCAAACTTTAATTTGCTACCCCTCACTTTAGTACCCAACTGTGTAGAGGCTACCTTTTGTTGTTACTTTGATGATGTATGCTCATTTATTTATTCAATATTTATTGGGTGGGTAGAGACTGGGCCATCATGGGCAGCTGTGAATATAATGAATATCATCTCTACTGTCCTAAAATTCATAGTCTAGTGGAGGACACAGATACATGAATAGATAATAACACATTTGTTCCTTGTTTTGCAAGTTTATTGTAAGCTTAAACTTATATACCTACTGTTTTGTATCCATCAAGTATCAGGTATATAGTAACATTCACTAAATACTTTGCTTTATATAAAACATTTTCTGCGAATAGTTCAAAGTTTGTTATTCTGTATGCTTTGTTGCCAAAGGCATCAGAGCTGGCCTCCAGGCAAAGAAGGAAATCAGACTGAGACTGGGAACTGGTGCTTCCGCATCCCTCCCTGAACACTCTGGGAAAGGTGTCAAATGAGATTAGCCCACTCTGGGTGTCTGCTAGACCCCGCCAACTGCCGTTCTAGGCCTTCCTGGAGGCACAGGTGATTCCCTTACTTATGAGCCTCCCCATCCCAGTGGGAAGAACTGTTTTCCAGTAAGGAAAAGAAGAACGAGGAAAGGACAACAAACTCTGTAGCTAAACCAGTTTCATCTCTCAGGGATAAGAAGCTGTTCTCCAAATGACTTCACTGTAAGAAAGGGGAAAGGAAAGGCTCTATGTGAGGCTCACTGGAGTTCAGCCACTATCTTTCACTTTGGTTTCTGGCTAAATTCTGGATATTTATTGCCACTGCTTGATGTATTTTGCTGTTGCTCTTTTAGGAACTAAAGTCTAATTATTCTGAGTAACATTCTAAGATTGTTTGGGAATGGTTTGTTTCAACTACTAATTTGATTTCCAACATTCTTTATTTTCTAACCAACATTCTTTTTTTTTTTTTTTTTTTTTTTTTTTTTTTTTTTTTTTTTCTCTAATTTTATTTTATTTTTAAACTTTACATAATTGTATTAGTTTTGCCAAATATCAAAATGAATCCGCCACAGGTATACATGCT
>NW_011495022.1:4671237-4690215 GCF_000754665.1 Bison bison bison | reverse complement strand
TTTTCTCTAATTTTATTTTATTTTTAAACTTTACATAATTGTATTAGTTTTGCCAAATATCAAAATGAATCCGCCACAGGTATACATGAGTCCCCATCCCGAACCCTCCTCCCTCCTCCCTCCCCATACCATCCCTCTGGGCCGTCCCAGTACACCAGCCCCAAGCATCCAGCGTCATGCATCGAACCTGGACTGGCAACTCGTTTCCTACATGATATTTTACATGTTTCATTGCCATTCTCCCAAATCTTCCCACCCTCTCCCTCTCCCACAGAGTCCATAAGACTGTTCTATACATCAGTGTCTCTTTTGCTGTCTCGTACACCGGGTTATTGTTACCATCTTTCTAAATTCCATATATATGCGTTAGTATACTGTATTTATGTTTTTCCTTCTGGCTTACTTCACTCTGTATAATAGGCTCCAGTTTTATCCACCTCATCAGAACTAGATGTCCATCAGCAGATGAATGGATAAGAAAGCTGTGGTACATATACACAATGGAGTATTACTCAGCCATTAAAAAGAATACATTTGAATCAGTTCTAACCAACATTCTTGATATTTTTAAACTTTTAATGAAAATGAATTTGTTAAATGCATCAGGATTTGCAAGATGGAAATGGTTCTTTGCAAGCAAGGTTCTTTCCAAACTGAGTGGTTTTAAATGGACAGTAGATATTGGTCAGTATCATTTGGTATTAATAATACCCCTTCCATCTAGATCAAATTAAAGACAAATAAAATTCAAATTAAAGAGTTAAATCAGTTATAGTAATAATTACATTCATAACATTCTATAAAATTTTATTTTTATGAAGTTATTACTTACATACCTTAATTTTCATTCATCTTAACCAGTTGTGATTTTTATTTAAGATTGTGATTTAACCTGCAAACATGTGTATCTTATATTTATAGTTATTTGTTCATGACCTTGGGCTTTATTATGTATGTATGTATTTCCAGTTTTATTGAGAAATAATTGACATATATCACTGTATAAGTTTAAGGCATACAGCAACATAGTTTGATTTTCATATATTGTGAATAGGTTCAGCTAACATCCATCTTTTCATATAGACAAAATGAAGAAAAAGAGGAAAGGAAAAATTTTTTTCCTTCTTTAAATGGAACTCTTAGTATTTACTCTAACTTTCCTACATATCACACGGCAGGGTTTGCTACAGTGTACATTACCTCCCTAGTACTTATCTTATAACTGGAACTTTTAACCTTTTGACCAGTTTCCTTTGATCTCCTCTCACAAGTCTGATCGCTTTTCTATGAGCTTGGCTTTTTCTTTTCTTAGATTTCACACGTGAGATAACATGGTGTTTGTCTTTCTCTGTCTGACTTATTTCACTTAGCAAAATGCCTTCAAGATCCATCCATGCTTCTGTAAATGGCAAAATTCCATTCTTTTTTATGACTGAATAACATTCATATATATATATATATATATATATACACACATGCCATATCTTCTTTATCCATTTATTTGTTGATAGGCATTTAGGTTTCCTCCATATCTTGGCTATTGTAAATAATGCTGCTACGAACATTGAAGTGCATATATCTTTTTGAATTAGTGTTTTCATTTTCTTCAGATATATGCCCAGGAATAGAATTGCTGTATCACATAATTGTCCCATTTTTCGTTTTTTGAGGAAGCTCCATACTGTTTTTCATAGTGGCTGCCCCAGTTTACATTCCCATCGACAGTGTAAGGGGTTCCCTCTCCCCCCACGTCCTGGCCAGCATTTGTCATTTGTGGTCTGTTTGATGACAGCTCTTCTATTCTGGTGTGAGGTGATGTCTCATAGCTTTGATTTGCATTTCTCTGATGAACAGTGATGTTGAGCATTTTTTCATATGCCTGCTAGCCATCTGTATGTCTTCTTTGGAAGAATGCCTGCTCAGGTCTTCTAGATTAGGCTTTATTTTAAATTTGGAGGCCATTGGAACTTCTATCACTGTCCACAGGGCACTTCCTAGGTAGAGGGCTCCTCTGCTGTTACTCTGCTGCTAGGCTAAATCCTCAGCTACTCTTCTACACCCAATCTGATGCTCCCCCACCCCACTGAGATTTTCTCCACAGGTGACTATAGCTCATTTACTCATTATATATCATTTATCTATCTAGTTCTCACCTTGACCTTGGGATTGGAAGTGTTCCATTGACTTCTGGCTTACAGCTTCTGTATTCCCTAACTTCCCCATTCCAGCAATAACTTCAGTGGCTAGGGAAATGATGTTTCCTTCAGACTTCTCCCAGGCTTGAGGTTGAACCAGATGCCCTGTTCTTTAAAAAAAAAATTATTTTGCTAATTAAACGTTGTATTGTGGAAGCTGGTAGGATGGATAGGATCAGAAACCTACCTAAAGTTGGGGTTAGAGCTGAATGCTTTAGATAGAATGAGAATATAGCATTTGGGGGTTCCCTGGTGGCTCAGATGGTAAAGAATTTGTCCACAGTGTGGGAGACCTGGGTTCAATCCCTGGGCTGGGAAGATCCCCCTGGAGAAGGGAATGGCTACCCACTCCAGTATTCTTGCCTGGAGAATCCTATGGACAGAGGAGGCTGGTGAGCCACAGTCCATGGGGTTGCAAAGAGTCGGACATGACTGAGTGACTAATACACACACACACACACACACACAAACACACACAGAATACAGCATGCTTTAGTAGAATTAGAATATGACAGAAAGCCAATAACTGATATTTTCAGCTATTTAATATTTGCAGCTATTCTGCTGTTTAAATCCTTTTTATAACTAGGATGAATTAACTAGATCTGTGAAAAACATAACTTTCCTTAAGGAGTCTCTAACAGAAGGAGCAATGATTTCCAAAGTGGAGATAAAAATTTAAGTATTAAGACTGAAATCACCTAAGATGAAATAAACCAGAAAATGAGTAGGGCCCAGCAACCCACTCCAGTGTTGCCTGGAGAATCCCATAGACAGAGGATCCTGGTGAGCTATAGTCCAGGTGTTACAAAGAGTCAGACACAACTAAAGTGACTTAGCACGCATGCATGCATGCACTATAAGAAAATATTAGACCTTGCAGCAAGTAACAGAAACCCAAAATAATAATGGCTTTACCATCGTGGAACTTTATTTCTCTCCATGTAGAAATATTTCTAGATGTCTACTTTTGTAGGCAGTCCTTGAAATCCTCAGGGATTCAGGCTCCCCCTGTATTTTGGCTTTACTGTCTTTAGTACTCCATTTCTGGCCCAAAGTGGCTGCTAGAGTTGCAGCTGTCACATTTCAGCCAACAGGAAATAAAGCTATTACATGCATATATCTTATTTCTATCACATTAGCTATAACTTAGTCATATGGCCATACTTAGCTGCTAGGGAACCTGGGAAATGATTTTTACCAGGTGGCCACACGCTCAGCTAAAAATCAGTACTATTGCAAGGAAGAAGGAAAGATGTTGAGGAATAGATAAAAACAACATACCTGGGGACTGTTGGGGGTAAAAGGATCCATGAGCATCTTATGAAAAATCTCCCAAAGAATATTTGCCTTCCAACATTGTTGTTCAGTCACTAGCTTGTGTCCAACTCTGTGACCCCATGTACTACAGCACACCAGGCTTCCCTGCCCCTCTCTATCTCCCGGAGATTGCTCAAACTCATGTCTGTTGAGTCAGTGATGCCATCGACATTAAGCAAATAATTTAAAATAGACATTAAATCATTTTCAAGAACACTTTAATATGGAGCTACAGTACAACTCTCAAGAGCGTTTGTAGCACATCACAAGTTATAACTCTTAATGTAGGTGTGGAGAATGAAGAAGAGTGAGTGACTGTTGAAAACAAAGACCTCAGAGACTATTGCATGACGAGACTCCTGCAGTTTAACAGCAGCCTATCACAATGTGAGGAATGATTTTGATCATCGTCATAGGAGTACCTCTAAGTCAGATTTGGGACTTGGAGAGTTTTACTTGGTTCAGATTTTCCCAGTCAGCAATTTAGTACTTAGATTTTCAAATCAGAGAAACTAAAATCTCCACTCCAATGGATACCAGTTTTTGAGTCAATTTCAGTCCTTTCTTGCTATTTCCCTAAGCAATACTATATTTATCCAGGGTTCGGGTGTGCTAAGCTGCTTCAGTCATGTCTGTCTCTTTGAGACCTAATGGAATTGAGACTCTATGGACTGTAGCCCACCAGGCTCCTCTGTCCATGGGGATTCTCCAGGAAAGAACACAGGCATGGATTGCCATGCCCGCCTCCAAGGGATCTTCCTGACCTAGGGATTGAACCTGAATCTCTTTTATCTCCTGCATTGTCAGGTGGGTTCTTTACCACTAGCGCAACCTGGGAAGCCCTTTATCCCGGGTACTTAAATTAACTTTATGTACTTAATCTGTTATGAAGGAATGATGTATGTACCCTGAAAAATTACCCAAAAGAATGTTCCCTATGAATCAGCAGATCACTCACCATCACACCTGGCCTCACTTGTTCCCTCTGGAGAACTTTTAGATCGAACTCTCTCGGGGCTGGGGAATCTTTCACTTGCCATACCAAGTGCCTAGCACAGTGGCTCTCACAAACCTAGCTCTCTGTAAACATTTGTTGAAATAGTCTGAAGATGGTTCATCAGAGATACTGACAGAAAAGCACACAATAAAATTTAACAACACAACTCTTGGTTAGTCTTCGGTCATTTTTAGTACTTCCAAGATAAAAGAAAATTCACAGCAAGTCAGCCCTGGGAAGTCTTGAGCTTTTGTAAAGAAGTGATGAAGGAAAAATATTTGTTTGACAACCACTCTTCAGTGTGAAAAATCCACAGCTGTAAACTACAATGAAGCAAAGAAAACCTAATCTATAAGAGCTTAAGCATTTTACCATACTAGATTTCAGGACACGTGATTATTCCTTTTGCTACTTCTGTTTGCCAGTTCTGCCCATTTGCCAAAATAAAGATGTCCTTTTTCCAGCCAAACCTCAGCTGTGAGAGTGAACTAATGACTTCAGAATGGAAGACAGATGCTTCCTGCAGGAGGATTCCTGGGGTAGACAAAGAACATGTAACCAGAACTGGCTGCAGAGTTTGTGAGGCTGGGTGCAAAAGGAAAATGTGGGGGCAACTTTGTCGAAAAGTCAGGAAAAAAGTGGCATTAAAGGTACTAAAATATAAAACCTTTCCCTTTCTTCCACCACCTCTCTTGACTTGTTATATTGCTTTTTATTGTTACTTAATTTTATTCTAAGTAAAGAAGAATTAGACATTTTATTTATTTTTTTTTTTATTTTTTTTTAAATTAGACATTTTAAATTACTGACATGATTTTTATCATTCCTCTTTTTATTGTAGAACTCTAGTTTTAAACGTAAATATGAGAACATTTAACTTGAATGCGGAATCACCGAAATTACACAATTTGTATTTTGTAGCTATTACATGTATATGTATTTTGTTCTTAGTAGAACACTGGAAATGGTGGAAAAAATAACTTGAACTGTGTTTTATTTCACTTTTCGATACATGAACATTCTATCAACATTCCACAGAAGCCAATGGTTTCTGTAAAATGCTTACCTTGTGTTTGCTGAGTCCTGCTCAGCTTCCTTGCTTGGTCCACTGGAATTCTGTCTCTGCAGCACCAGGAAGACTATAGATGCAAACAGGCTGGCCAGGAGCTATGGATGCACACGTATTGTGCACACCTGCTCATGCTGTGCTACGATGCGCCTTTGGACTTGACTTACAAAACACAAGTTCAAAGATAAAATCAATATGAATTTCAACAGAATGACAGTAGAGCATTAAACTAAGTGTGGGGCCCTTCATGGTACACAGCCATGAAGCCAGCTCTGCGTGTAACCAAAGTAAAAGTTACACTCCCTTTTTTAATAATTTGAAAAATGAGTAATCATAAGTGTTAGTCACTCAGTTGTGTCTGACTTTTTGAGACTCCCTGGACTGTAGCTCGCCGGGGAAGCCATTCTCTTCTCCAGGGGTTCTTCCTGACCCAGGGGTCGAACCCGGGTCTCCTGTATTGCAGGCAAATTCTTTACCATCTGATCCACTAGGGCACAAAACAAGATGAGCACAAACAAAACGAGCACATGAAAGCAAAGTTCAGCTGAGACTCTGAAGTGCAATAGTTACATAGTTATGTGGCCGATTAGTGGATTAAAACATTTTAAAGTCTGAAACAATGTTGTTTATTGCTGCAAATCTTACAACTTTTAGGAACTAATGTTTTAAATTATAAAGTGGTAGTATTAACAAGATACTCTCATAATTTTAATATATTTTGAAAAATTCATTGCATCTCTCTATAACAATCATTTTTACTTCTAATTCAGCAAGGTGATTTAAGAATAAGCAATCTTGTTCTTTTCATGCACTAAAATTTTGTGTAACTTTATTGATGAGATTCAGCACCATAATAGCCTCAAAGGAAAATCCATCTAACATTTTCAGCTTGAAGGGTTTAAAAAAATAATGATAAATAAGCCATTAATTTGTTTTCATTTTAATGTATGTTGTTTTATATTAGGATGAAGAATTCAGCTTTATTTTCAAATGATCTATAAAATATAAATAACTATATTAGAATGATATGGGAAATCATTTGTGACAAGAGGGCAATGATTAAGCTGTATGATATACAGCTTTATGAATATTAAAGTGTTGCTGCAAAATAAAGATGTATTATATACTCACTAATAATTTTTATAATAAAATTAACCAAAAGTCAGATTATTCTTTTGCTTCATCAAATATCCTTTAAAAATAACTTTTCTAAACACACACACACACTTGACTATGGATTGAATATTTCTGGAAGGACATTCAAGAATATGTAATTATGTGGTTCCACACCTCTGGGAGTGAGATTGGATGTTGAGAGAAAGAATTTTACTTTTTACCTTTACCCCAGATTCTATGTTATTTGAGTTTTTGCCATAAACTTGATTTTATTTTAATAATTTAAAAGCTGGTTAAATAACAGAAGTAGTCCTTCAATGTGTATACACTAAAATACAGTGTATACTGTATTTAAAAAACAGGCATACAAGGAATGCACAAGTTTCTACATGTATGCCTTCATGCCTTTAGGTTGGCTCCAGTCAGTCTCTAGCCTGGGGGAATCTTTGTATTAATAATGTCATTGGGGTCTCCAGAAGAACAAGCATCGGCAAAGGAGAGGAACTTTTTACAATAGAAAGGCTTCTTTTAAGGAAGGGCAGTATCCATGAACTTTTTCTTGTCATATGTTGTATGCAAATGATATGCTCTTATACTATTAAAACATTTTTTTAAAAAGAAAAATTCAGATATATACAAAGGTAAGACTAATGAGGCCCCATGTATCCATCACCCAACTTCAGCAATGGTCAACTTATGTAGAATCTTGTTTTGTTTATAACCCCCTCTCCCAGCTGAGTTATTTTGGAGCAAAGCCAAATATACCATCTTTTCATCCATCAATATTTCAGTATGTAGTCCTACAAGGACTTTTTAAAAAAGTAACCACAATGTATTATCACATCTAAAAAACTCTCAGGAATTCCTTATTATTGTTAAATATCCAGTTATTCTTAAATTTTCCCTGTTTGTCGCATGAATGTATTTTTTCCCAGCTGAATTTTATCTCTAATTTTTTCTCACCCTTTATTTGTGGAAGAAACCAGGTACTTTGTCCCATAGAGTTTTCCAAAGTCTGAATGTTGCTGATTGCATGCCCCTATTATTATTTAGCATGTTTTCTGTCCCCTGCATGTCTTATAAACTGATAGATCTGGATGCTTGGTCAGAGCAGCTCCCACTGTTGGGGAAGACTACTTTATAGGTAATGTTGTGTACTGACTGCTGCATCCCCTCAGAAGGTGTACAAGGCCCGGTTGTCTCTGTGTGAGGTTAGCCTTGATTGGCAGTTGAGGGGCTGTCAGCAAAGTGCACTGCAGTAGATCTCCCCTCTCTGCCCTTGCTCCCACTCCACAAAGGGTATTTTCCAGGGGGACTGAGTCAGGGGTTGGCTGGGCGAGTCTATTGATCGCAGCTGGGCTTTGGCTGGCTGATTTTTCTGGGCCCATCTAGGGTTCTCGCACCAGTTGGTCAACCAGCTGTCTGACATAGGATGGCCTCCAGTGGGACAGTTTAAGCCCAGTGGGACGGTCCAAGAGCTTCCTGTGTTTGACACGACCTGACTCAGTAAAAAGATCAGTCTTTCTTAGCAAATTCTTCATCAGGCTTCCGATTAGTTTTCAATATGAGCATTCAATACAGATATACTATCTGATAGAGTTGACCTTTCTCAAGTTTTGGCAGTTTCATTTTGTCTTTTATGTAACAGGATAAGGTTTATTATTAATGTTTTCTAGTTCTTGTACTTACATAGTTTTATAGACTTTCCGACATGATTAAAGGTCTTTATCATTTTATTCGTGAGCTTGTCAGTTCACGCCACACTAGAATTCTTTATTTCCTTTAATTTGTCTCATTGACTCTTTTACTTCCTGCACAATTCTTCTCTTTCTTTTGACAGCCCAAGCAGATTTACAGTTTTAGCTATGCTGGCCTATCTATTCAATTTATCCTTGGGAGACTCAGGAGAAATCTGTCGTAGTTAGCATTTATAAGCTTTTGTGATATTTACTTAACAAGTGTGGCCTTTAGGAGATTAAGATAGGCATGGACTGAGTTGACAAATAAGAAAAATAGTGGAATGGCAAACAGGCACAGGTAGACGATAGTCACTTATGTGAGATGAGGAATATTCCCCCCATCCCCCCACAAAATAGAAGCAGCTCTGCCAAATCACTCATTTTGTCGATAATTTACAATTTCTTGGGTTTCTTACAAACTATATCTCTGTCTCTATATTTATATCTATATCTTTCCCCCCAGTGGTTTGACCAAATGTAATATCTTATTTGTTGTTTCACATTCTTCAAACTATTTTAAAAGTAATAATTCACTTAATAGTGACAAGACATTGTATCTTACTTCAGGAAGTATTAATTCATAGGCAAAAAATAAAAAAAAAAATCCTAAAGCTCAGGAAGATGGTTTTCCTCTAATTCATGGGAGAGATGAGAGCACACAAATCCAATTATATGTTGACAGGCAATCCCATACTCACCCCACATACAAAGACAAGATAACTTACAGCCAGAACTTGAAGGATGTTACATAATCAAGTATTTTGCTGGAAATTAAGAACTGAAATCTTTGGATGGATTTTGCTAAACAACACAGTGATCTGTGAATGCCAGGTAAGTAGAAAAGAAAAAGAAAAGCAATTCTTTTTTCAGAGCTTAGTCAGCCTCATGTGGGTCTCTAAGGGACAAGCTCAACACTAATTTAAAACAATAAAAAGCTTGAGTGTCTTACATTATAAGCATACTTGCAATCTGGGAACTACAAAAAGCCTTCTTGAATATCACTATCACCAGTTTAAAATAGTATCAGTTTTAACACTGATCATCAATAATACACTATTGGTTTAAAAATATTTCTTGAATGATTTAACACTGTGTTCAGTTTTTCCGAGGAAGGCAGATGAAATTTGTCCTCGTAACTTTTTAAAGAGACAGTACTCTCTCTTAAGGATCATTTGAAAGCTATGAATTTTCTCCTCAGGAAATTGCACATCTGAATATACACTTCAAATTTTACATTGTTTTGGGGGCTTTATGGGCTTTCCAGAAAGTGAAGAGGAACTAAGGAGCCTCTTGATGCAGATGAAAAAGGAGAGTGAAAAAGCTGGCTTAAAACTCAACATTCAAAAAATGAAGATCATGGCATCCAGTCTTGTCCCTTCATGGCAAATAGATGGGGAAAATGTGGAAACAGTGTCAGATTTCATTTTCTTGGGCTCCAAAATCAATGCACATGGTGACTGCAGCCATGAAATTAAAAGACCCTTGCTCCTTGGAAGAATAGCTATAACAAACCTAGACAGAGTATTAAAAAGCAGAGACATCACTTTGCCAACAAAGGTCCATCTAGTCAAAGCTATGGTTTTTTCAGTAGTTATGTACAGATGTGTGAGTTAGACCGTAAAGAAAGTTGAAGGCTGAAGAACTGACACTTTTGAACTGTGGTGCTAGAGAAGACTCTTGAGCGACTCTTGGATAGCAAGGAGATCAAACCAGTCAATCCTAAAGGAAATCAACCTTGAATATTCATTGGAAGGACTGATGCTGAAGCTGAAGCTCTGGTACTTTGGCCACCTGATGTGAAGAGCTGACTCATTGGAAGAGACCCTGATGCTGGAAAAATTGAGGGCAAGAGGAGAAGGGGGTGACAGAGGATGAAGGGCAACAGAGTATGAGATGGTTGGATGGCATCACTGACTTAATGGACACAAGTTTGAACAAACTCAGGGAGATAGTGATGGACAGAGAAGCCTGGCATGCTGCAGTTCACAAAGAGCTGGGGTCACAAAGAGTTGGACATGACTTAGTGACTGAACAACAACAAGAAATGGGCTTTCCAGAAGCCCTTTCATGGGTCCTCTTGGGATGAGTTATGGATGTACTGGAAAGAAACTAAGTAGAAGTCAGATATACCTCTAACTTGCCATCTGATTTTGATGACGTCATTAGCATCTTTAGGACTCAGTTTCTCCATCTGTGGAAAAAAAAATCATGGGCCCACTAAACTTTATGTAATTTCCTCTCTCCTTTGGGAACCAATAATCTGGCTAGAAAGAGAAAATGATCACAAAAAATTCAAGGCATATTTTCCCAACATTTATAGTGAAAAGTGTAAAGCAAATAGTAAAAAGGGGAGAATTTTACAGTGACCAGCCATATCTCTTTCACTTGAATTCTACCATTAAGTTTTATCCATATTTATCCACTTAGTCATTTCTCTATTCATCTCTCAATTTATCCTTTTAAACGTGCATTTCAAAGTAAATTAGATGTCCCTACTTTCTAAGTTCTTCTGCTTGCATATCATTAAGTTGAGTTCAACATTTGTTTGCAGTTTTCTTCTTTTGATGTGAAATCTACATATAAGGGAATGCCCAAATCTCAAGTTTACATTTGTTGAGTTTTGACAGACTAAATAGTCACTCTATAATTGATCCCTTGCTATACCCCAGTTCTCTTTTCCTTTCTCTCTTTATTGTACTCAGCTGGAGAAACCAAAACTCCACTTAAATCCAACTCTCCAGCCAATAAAAGCTTATCTCTACTGTTGAAAGAGATGAGATAGAAGAAGCTATTTTGTATGTATTTTAAATTTTAAATTCATGATTACTAACATCAAGTGGATGCTTCATGCTTCTTAGTAGTTATACTGCTTACTCAGTCTCTCCCATATTTTAAACAAAGGTTATTCAAACTGTGGTGAAGGGCCAGTTTCTTATAATTTAAAATTTATCTTAGAATGTTACTTTTATAAAATATAGGCTTCCCTGGTGGTTTAAATGGTAAAGAACCCACCTGCAATGGGGGAGACCTGGGTTGGGATGATTCCCTGGAGAAGGCAATGGATACTACTCCAGTATTCTGGCCTGGAGAATTTCATGGACAGAAGAGCCTGGTAGGTAACAGTCCATGGGGTCACAAAGAGTTGGACATGACTTTATAAAGTGTAACTAAAATCAGTTGCAAGAAAAATTAAAACAAAACCATGTAAAATGCAAGTCCAAAATTTTATTATTAAATTTAAATATAAAAATTACTCTGTCAAATTGCTAGAAAAGATTCTAAATGCTCACTATTAATTTCTGTACATATCCTTTCATGAACAGGTAACAGAGAATTTGCAGGAAAGCACTGGTCTCTTACTATACTTTGAGTAGTGCTACTATGGCAACGTCCTGGAAAATCCCATGGACAGAGCAGCCTAATAGGCTACAGTCCATGGGGTCGCAAAGAGTCAGACATGACTGAGCGACTTCACTTTCACTGTAAATGTCTAGATTATTTTGTACCTTCTCTCCTCAAACTGCCTGCACCTCCTTGCCTTTTTAAACTCTCAACTGATGACTTTTATTTACGAGTACACTTGAAGGAATCAAAAGGGAATTTCCAAACTCTCACCACCACATCTGGTTATCTACCTGTATCTGTGTCCATATGCACTGTGCTTTCTCATGTTACTGAGGATGAACTGCCATGTTCCTAGGAAAGGCCAATCTTTTCACCCATACGTGAAGTCATGCTTTCTCAATTCAAGGACGTTGCTCTGGCAACTCTGTCCCTCTCTTCTGCATCATGGTTGTGCCTCTCTCTCACTATACATCATTCCCTTCAGCATACAATCACACTATTATTGCTGCCATTTAGAAAACCTCCCTTGGCTCTCCCTTCCTGTCCAGCTACACACTGACCTCTCTGTCCCTTTCTTGCAAAACTCCTTGAATTAGATATTTATATCAACCATCTCCAATTTTTTCCCCTAATTCTCTCTTGGACCCACTTTAGGCATATTTTCACCCCAGCACTGTGTGAAAACTGCTCCTTTTTTTTAACATCACCAATGGCATTCACATTTCCAAACCAGTAGTCATTTCTCAGTCCTCACCTTCCTTGACCAATTAGCATCATTTGACAGCTGATGATTCCGTTCCTTGGAACACTTTTTGCAGTCTTCCAGGAAACCATTCTAGCTTGTTTTTCCTCTGACTTTTCTGACCTTTCCATTTCAGTTTCCTTTGGTAGTGTTTGAATACCCAATCTTTGGACTTCTCCCTTTTCCTGTCTCTACTTATTCTTTACATGATCTTATTCAACTTCATGATTTTAAATACCATCTATAGGCTGATGAATCTTAGGTTCCAGGAACCTCTCCCCTGGACTCCAAATCACCTATTTATCATCTCTCATTGGGTGTCTAGTGAGCATCCAAGCATCCCAAACTTAAAATGTCCAAACACGGCTCCAGATATTTCCTTCTGCCGCCACATGCTTTTTTAGTCCTCTCTATTTTAATTAATAGCAGCTCCATTTGCCCAAAGCTAAAACTTTGGCATCACTACTGGCATTTCTCTTTTTCTCACACATTATATCTAATGCCTCAGTGAGTTTTATTAATTATCTCAGTTTATCCAAATGTGAAGAGTTTTTGCATAAAGATTGAAAAATAATACTTTTTTTTAAATGAAAACCAAATTTATTTTCCAAACTCAATTCTAACATTTGAGCTTCATGTAACTTTCCCAAAGCCACCCATAATTTGATCATTACTGTCGCATACATAATTATTTGGAAATTTAAAAAATGCTGCTATGTATATGTTTTGAGCTTACTATGATTTCCTGGAACATTTTTAGCCAGCAAATCAATAGTTACAAACACTCTTGTTAGCAGTCTGATCTGGCTACAACTATTCTTATGGATTACTTTTTAATAGAGTGATTTGTTCTGGTTCACTTAAAAAAAAACAATTTTCCTTAGGTTTTCTTTATAGTAAAACATCTACAACTATTTATGAGTATCATATCAAAAGGCGACTTAACCTCATAGATCAGTGTGACTACTTTGAGTTAGGCAAGCAATGCAAATACAATGAATGCAAGATAGAACATTTTGGGCATTAAAGCCAGTCACAAACATGATACTGAAGGAGTATTATTTTTCAAAACAGAAATACTAGGAGAATGTAAAGCCTCTGTGCCCATTGACTATGGGGATGGAAAATGAGCAGCCCCCACTCCAGAGGCTGCAGATGGTTGTTGGGGCACAGCAAGTTCTGAGATTCTCCCCAGACAAGAGATGAGTCAGGTTTTGTGAGGAGCCTGAGGATGAGAGGAATTTGCTGATGGCAGAATTAGTGTTCCAGAAGGCTCAAAAGAGAAGATATGGGAGACAACTGGGAGGTTATGTCATCACCATCACCATCATCATTGAGTTAGTCGCTCAGTCGTGTCCGACTCTGTGACCTAGGAGGAGCCGCTAGGCTCCTCTGTCCGTGGAATTCTCTAGGGAAGAAACTGGACTGGGTTGCCATTGCCTACTCCAACCATCATCATTAAGTACTCTAATATCCTATCAGAAGAATAGTAGGGATACATATACATATAGGTACATTGGGTTCGATCCTAACACCTTAAATATAATGTACATGTGGCCATGGTAACTTAATAGTTTAATACCAAGACCAAGAAATCAATAATGAAGTCCTAAGTTGTAGCTAAGCTATAAGAATGGAAGAAAAATGACAAATGCTGTATGATTGATTCCACTTATATGAGATACCTAGGGTAGCCAAATTCACACAGACAGAAAGAATGGTGATTGCCAACGGCTGAAGGAGGAGATGAGGGAGGGGAGTTAGAGTTTCATGGGTAGAGAGTTTGGGTTGGGGAAGATGAAAAAATTCTGGAGATTGATGGTGGTGATGGTGGTTAAACAACAATGTAAATGTAATTCATGCCACTGAATTGAACACTTAAAAATGGTTAAAATGATACATTTTATGTTTTTTATTTTTTACCACAATACAAAATTGGAGCTGTGTGCATTTTAACACTTGCTATTTCAAGTGAGTTCACAATGTCCATGGCATAGCCTAATAAGGATCTGATGCTGTGGAAAGGGTTCTATTCAGTTTTTCTTATTTAATCCTCACTCAGCCTCATCAGGGAAGTATAGCTATCTCCATTATCAAAGAAAGAGAACTGAAAGAGAGTGTTTCTTTAGCTCTTTTTTTTTTTCTTTTTTTTCTTTTTGGTTGGTTTATAATGTTGGGTTAGTTTCAGGTGTACAGCAAGGTGATTCGGTTATACGTGTGTGCTTAGTTGCTCAGTCATGTCCGACTCTTTGCAACCCCCAGGACTATAGCCCTCCAGGCTTCTCTTTCCATGGAATTATGCTAGGAAGAACACTGGAGTAGGTAGCCATTCCTGTGTCCAGGGGACCTTGTGACCTAGGGATTGAACCCCAAACTCCTGCATTGCAGGCGGATTCTTTATCATCTGAGCCACCAGGGAAGCCTTTGGTTTTATTTATATATTCCTTTTCAGATTCTTTCCCATTATAGGTTATCACACGATATTGAATATAGTTCTTCCCTGTGCTATGTTGTAGGTCCTTGTTGCTGGCCAGAGTAGAATTCTCATCCAGTCATGTAGCTAGTGAGCAATGGAGCTGGGGATTATATCTAAGCAAATGTGTCTCCAAAGCGTATGTGCTTCCTGCCTGTTAGCCCCATCACACTGCAATAGGCGAGATGTCAATTCTGCTTTTAAAATGCTCTGAAGTCCAGGTTTTAAGCACATGACACAATAGTGGACCCCTGGGAGGGGGTCCTTAACTGTCTAGCAATAGACAGTTAAGGCAACTTCTTTTAGACAGAAGCCAGACTGCGCTTAAGTTGAGAAGCCAGTTCTCTGAACCAGAGCGAGTTCCAGGAGAAGTGGCCGAGGCCATGAATGAAAGAGCACTGCCCAGTGGGAGGGCTGTGGACAGACTCACACTCTTACATGGGATTTCTCAGCTCTCTCTGCACACAGAGGCAGTAATTGCTCTCACTGGGCACCCCTCCTGGATAATGCACAGCCAAAACACGATGTGCTCAGAGGTAAAATTAAAATTTTATATCTGTACTTTAGAAATATAAGTGTTTCATAAATACAAGGCATTAAAATGATTTGGATTCCACAAAGCAGTCTGGAACAGGAACAGTTTTATCAGACGGGTGTCATAAAGCTCATGAACTGCCAAAACAACAGTGCCCGAAAGGAATTAGGTACAGGCCACTCAGGGAGGCCTTGTATAATGAAAACTTGAACATTTTTTTTCTTTTTCCCACCAAAGCATGTTTTGGAAAAGCTATGTATGTATCCTATTGTATAGAGAACTTCAAAAGACTAAAGTGGACCACTGCAGAAACCTCAGAATACTGTCTTGAGAATACTTCAAATATTTCCAAAGCACATCAGTATAAAACATCTGCATTGTAAATTAAAGATGCCAATTGGGTTGCCAGTAAAGGCAAAGTTTAATATTCCCAGATGTTATTATACAGTATCTATGATATGTTGGCTGAGCAGGGTATGCACATTTGTGCACTGTGGTGTTTTTTCGAAATGTAAATTTAGTCCCCAGAGATATAACAAGAGCAAGACTGAATAAATTGTCTGAAAAGTAAAATTCATATTTCTTTTTTTATTGGTAGTTTAAAAGGTGGGGGAAGGGAAAAAGTAAGAAAACAAATTTCTCTATTAAATGATATTTTTTCTTATCAAAGTTATAAGCAAATTCTTAATATTATTGATATGAAATGAATAGTTTTTTATTTTGGCATCAATTATTCCTATTACCCTGCTTTGAAAGGAAGCAGTGGAAACCAAATATGTTCATTTACTTAATAAGTTCTCTTGCTGAGGTACTGACCATATTATAGTATACTCTATTTTTAAAGCTTCCTGTATTTTAAGACAAATTTTATCTAAGATGTTCAAAACAAAATAAAGCATTGTGATTTACAACATCAAAAAGTTGTACCTATATTATAGAAGTATTTTGGAGAGTTTAGTAATTTGTAAGGTCCCTTGTCCTTGTTGGAGTTGGTAGCAAGGATAAAATAGTAGCAGCAGTTTCATTCTGGAAGCTTTCTCCTACTTAACTCCATTTGGAGTTGAAACTCAGTGATAATAACCATAAAGGACATTTTTTTTAAGTGCAAAATTATTTTGGTTAACCCAAAGGACAATTTTTATCCAGTCACTATCTCGTTCAATTATTCAATAGATTTTGAACTCAAAATATCATTATAGAAAGCGGAAGGGGAAAGTTGTCAAGTAGGTATATTCTTTATAAAAATAACACAGCTAATGTACCATTCTCTAAGTACTTTGGCGTTAGGCAAAAGCTTTCAAGGTACAGATCTGGAAATGAGGTTTCTACATTCTAACACGAGCTGGTTGTGCGACCTCGGAAAAATAATGTCAACTCTTTGGAACTATGTTTCTCTATTTTAAAAATAAGAAAGTTAAGTTAGACCAATTTTTCTGCCCTGCTTCATCATCAGAGTATCTCATTTCAGCAGTTGTCAGAGGAGTCCTAGTTGGGAACCTCTAATTCACTTATGCAGTCAATCTGAGGACTAAGGCACAGTATCTGTTAGATGTTAGGCTAGGATCATGGGGTTTTCAGTTTCCTTCCAACTCTAGCAGTCCATGGGCCTATGACTTATTTGGTGCTTATCCTTCAATCATCTTCAACAACAATGTGTTATGGGGTGCCTATTATTTTACCATATTGGGCAAGGCTAGGAGGATACTAAAACTTTTGAAAGATTCCTCTTCAGCCTGGTTGGGAAGAGAGGTTACACGGATAGAAATTTGGGAATAGAATAACGTGTACTGGTTGGGAATGATGCTCCAGGGCCAGAGTGTTGAGGAAGGCCTTCACAGATGGGACTGGAGAGAGGTTAACAAAGCAGAAGAGGGTGGACCTGTGGAAAGGAGTGATAAGATCTTTCTAGGTGGGATAAAGAGAGTAATTGGGAATATGGAAGCAGGGATATTTAATGCCTGTCTTGGAATAATGTATAGGCCAGTTTTACTGGAAAGAATTGTGTTATTATTTAATGAGTTTTTAATCCCAAATTGTGTATAGCAGCTTAGCTGTTATTTTAGCAAATGTGGTAGCTATTATTGCTATATTTAGCCAGTCTGTAGTATAGCAGACTATCCAACTGTTCACAATTACTTTTATTAACCCTAGGGAAATTATTGATGTGTCTCAGAATCTAACATGGACACAGTGGAACAACTGACAAATACTTATTGAATCCATATAGTGTGCAAGTCTTCATGGGGTGTAAAGCTGGATTGGACAGTTTCTGGCCCTAATGGAGAAGACTAGTGGCTGTTATAAAATGCCCTCAAGGAAAAAGCAAAATAAAATCCAAGACCATACAGCGCATTTAACACTTAAAAAAAAAAAAAACCTTTTAAAAAAAAAAAACCTTCAAGCCAACTGTACTTAGAAAAATAATCTTAATCATGCCCATGTTGAGAATGATTATCTTACTACACTGATCAGACTAAACCTCTAGCTGTGGCCCAAGTCACTTTGTTATTTTTTTTTGCCTCATTTTGTGGCTTGTCTTAGTTCCATGACCAGAGATTGAACCCTGGGCCATTAGCAGTGAAAGTGCAAGAGCAGAGCCCTAACCACTGGACTGCCAGGAAATTCCAAGACACTTCTTATCCACATAAGTTCTGAAACAGCATGCCCTTTATTTTTTTTCACTTTGCAGATCTTTACGTGATATCTTGCAAGCATGCCAAATTTTAATCTCCTATAGTATACATAATCCTCTTTCCTCAGTGTATCATCTCTCTTCTAAACAACATATAACAAAAACAGAAACCAATTCCATGGCCACTGCTATCATAAAAAGTTCAGTTCAGTTCAGTTGCTCAGTCGTGTCTGACTCTTTGCGACCCCATCAATCGCAGCACACCAGGCCTCCCTGTCTGTCACCAACTCCCGGAGTCCACTCAAACCCATGTCCATTGAGTCGGTGATGCCACCCAGCCATCTCATCCTCTGTCGTCTCCTTTTCCTCCTGCCCTTAATCCCTCCCAGCATCAGAGTCTTTTCCAATGAGTCAGCTCTTCGCATGAGGTGGCCAAAGTACTGGAGTTTCAGCTTTAGCATCATTCCTTCCAAAGAAATCCCAGGACTGATCTCCTTCAGAATGGACTGGTTGGATCTCCTTGCAGTCCAAGGGACTCTCAAGAGTCTTCTCCAACACCACAGTTCAAAAGCATCAATTCTTCGGCGCTCAGCCTTCTTCACAGTCCAACTCTCACATCCATACATGACCACTGGAAAAACCACAGCCTTGACTAGACGGACCTTTGTTGGCAAAGTAATGTCTCTACTTTTGAATATGCTATCTAGGTTGGTCATAACTTTCCTTCCAAGGAGTAAGTGTCTTTTAATTTCATGGCTGCAGTCACCATCTGCAGTGATTTTGGAGCCCCCAAAAATAAAGTCTGACACTGTTTC
>NW_011495022.1:4670468-4670902 GCF_000754665.1 Bison bison bison | reverse complement strand
ACAGTCAAAGGCTTTGGCATAGTCAATAAAGCAGAAACAGATGTTTTTCTGGAACTCCCTTGCTTTTTCGATGATTCAATGGATGTTGGCAATTTGATCTCTGGTTCCTCTGCCTGTTCTAAAACCAGCTTGAACAGCTGGAAGTTCACGGTTCACGTATTGCTGAAGCCTGGCTTGGAGAATTTTGAGTATTACTTTACTAGCGTGTGAGATGAGTGCAATTGTATGGTAGTTGGAGCATTCTTTGGCATTGCCTTTCTTTGGGATTGGAATGAAAACTGACCTTTTCCAGTCCTGTGGCCACTGCTGAGTTTTCCAAATTTATTGGCATATTGAGTGCAGCACTTTCACAGCATCACCTTTTAGGATTTGAAATAGCTCAACTGGAATTCCATCACCTCCACTAGCTTTGTTCATAGTGATGCTTTCTAAGT
>NW_011495022.1:4665211-4670031 GCF_000754665.1 Bison bison bison | reverse complement strand
AGGGTATATATTTCCTTTTCTCCTTTGCTTTTTGCTTCTCTTCTTTTCACAGCTATTTGTAAGGCCTCCTCAGACAGCCATGTTGCTTTTTTGCATTTCTTTTTCCTGGAGATGGTCTTGATCCCTCTCTCCTGTACAATGTCACAAACCTTTGTCCACAGTTCATCAGGCACCCTGTCTATCAGATCTAGTCTCTTAAATCTATTTCTCACTTCCACTGTATAATCATAAGGGATTTGATTTAGGTCATACCTAAATGGTCTAGTGGTGTTCCCCACTTTCTTCAATTTCAGTCTGAATCTGGCAATAAAGAGTTGATGATCTGAGCCACAGTTAGCCCCAAGTCTTCTTTTTGCTGACTGTATA
Organism: Bison bison bison; assembly: GCF_000754665.1. NCBI lineage: Eukaryota > Metazoa > Chordata > Mammalia > Artiodactyla > Bovidae > Bison > Bison bison. The sequence continues at coordinate 4,669,665 of NW_011495022.1, read as the reverse complement.
GAGCTTCTCCTTCTTTGGCTGCAAAAAATATAATCAATCTGCTTTCGGTGTTGATCATCTGGTGATGTCCATGTGTAGAGTCTTCTCTTGTGTTGTTGGAAGAGGGTGTTTGCTATGACCAGTGCATTCTCTTGGCAGAACTCTATTAGACTTTGCCCTGCTTCATTCTGTACTCCAAGGCCAAATTTGCCTGTTACCCCAGGTGTTTCTTGACTTCCTACTTTTGCATTCCAGTCCCCTATAATGAAAAGGACATCTTTTTTGGGTGTTAGTTCTAGAAGGTCTTGTAGGTCTTCATAGAACTGTTCAGCTTCAGCTTCTTCAGCATTGCTAGTCGGGGCAGAGACTTGGATAATCATGATGTTGAATGGTTTGACTTGGAAATGAACAGAGATCATTCTGTCGTTTTTGAGACTGCATCCAAGTACTGCATATCGGATTCTTTTGTTGACTATTATGGCTACTCCATTTCTTCTAAGCAAAACACAGAAGCAAAAATAACACCCAGTTGTGGATGGGACTGGTGACAGAAGCAAGTTTCGATGCTATCATACAAAAACAAACACCAAAAAACTCCAAACCAAATATATCCAAACTCATCTTTTCACTGGCAAGTCCCACCTCGGTGAATGGCACTGCTTCCAATAACCCAGTCACTAGGTCTGAAATTTGGGCCTGTGGAAGAATGGTTGATGAGATGAAGGAGTACAGCATACAGAAAGGGCGTAGGGAAAGTGTCCATTATGAGGCCAAAGGATATGTTTGTCTTAATTACTGTGTTTCTACCGTACTTGTCACTTAGTAATTGTCTAATAAATGTTTGTTAAATTAAGTAGAAAGTTGCCCAAGAGCAGAAATTATTGCTTTGTCAAAGGGGAGGAGTTAATATTTATACTATTGCTTTTTCTGAACAGCATAACATTTCGACGCACAGATTTTTGAACTGGTACTGAGCACTTGAGTTCAGTTTCCTTAAAGGCCTTAGATTTCTGTGAGCTAGCTTCAGAATCTAACCAGATACAAATGAGCTTATTTACAAAACAGAAACAGATTCACAGACTTAGTGAACAAACTTATGGTTACTGGAGGAGGTGGAAGGTGGATTGAGGAGGGGAGGAATAGCTAGGGAGTTTGGGATGGACATGTATACACTGCTGTATCTAAAATGCATAAACAACAAGGTCCTTTGTAAAGCACAGGGAACTCTGCTCAATATTATGTAACAACCGAAATGGGAATAGAATTTGAAAAACAATAGATACATATATATGTATAACTGAATCACTTTGCTACACCCTGAAACTAACAGAACATTGTTCATCAACTATACTCCACTATAAAATAGAATGTAAAAAGCAATCTAACTATCATTTATAATCTGACTTCTGAGGGAGATGGTATTCAGAGCCACTTTATTATTTTTTAGTATTTAATTAAATCACAATAATGCAAAAATCAACCAAATATTACTGAGCATTTTTTGAACTGCATCAGATCAGATCAGATCAGATCAATTGCTCAGTCGTGTCCAACTCTTTGCGACCCAATGAATTGCAGCATGCCAGGCCTCCCTGTCCATCACCAACTCCCGGAGTTCACTGAGACTCACATCCATCGAGTCAGTGATGCCATCCAGCCATCTCATCCTCTGTCGTCCCCTTCTCCTCCTGCCCCCAATCCCTCCCAGCATCAGAGTCTTTTCCAATGAGTCAACTCTTCGCATGAGGTGGCCAAAGTAGTGCAGTAATGGAGTATCTAATTTTTGCCTTCCCATTACCAAAAGTTACCTAAATGTTCAATTTTATTAAACAATGACCAACAAAGTAGACCCACTCAAAATACACTGTTAAGCAACCACTTTATAAAGATACCTTTTCCAAACTTATTTGTAAATTGGGGATTCTCTTTATTATATGTGACAATAAGTGAGTATTTCAGCTGCTAAACACTAATGGAATGCTCAAAAGGGCAAGATATTTCCAAGGGGTAGATGAGAGAACTTTTCAAGATGAAAGGTTTAAACAGAAACTTTAAAAATGGGCAGAGGTTGGAAAGGAATAGAGAAGGAAGAAGGACATTCTAGATGAGAATAAAATTATGAACAAAGCAAGAATTAACAAGGAGTACAGGGTGGTTAGTGAGTAAATATCTAAGTTGTGTAAGGAAGTATGAGAGATAAGAAGCATGTCTCTACAAGAGCAGCTTTTTAGGAGGATTAATCTGGTGATTATCTGTGGCATGATTTGCAATTGAGGGAGACTGGAAATGGTAAAATCAGTTAAGAGTCTGTTTCATAAGTCCTGGTATGAGGTTCCATCCTATTTATTTAATGTTGATATTTAAAATGCGAGACATTTTGGCTGAGGCTTAGTGGTAGGGATCTCCATGAAGTAGGGCTAATTTTAGTCGAATAATAAATAGTGGTTGTGGGATTTCTATCCAGCTGGGAGCCAGACCCCAGCCATCAGGTAGAGCACAGGAATAGTGGTGGTGGTGATGGTGGTGCCTAAGGGATTAGAGTGAGCGGTGGAGGATTAAGCATGTCAACCCACTGACACTAGGGTGATTGTCAAGACCCCAGTCAAGAGGGCTTGAGTTTAGGGTAGATGTATATCCTAGGAGAGGAATGAGCTACAAAACAAACTGGAAAAGAAGTCCTGTAATGCAGGTTAGATGTGTACAAACAAGACAGGGGGTAGGGAAGACACGACACATTCAGGATTTGGACTACTGGTGTCCAGGCTACCAGACTTCAATCAACAAGACTAATTCCAGAGCCCACATAGTTATGGGAATGAGGTTTCCAATATGCTGCCAGGCTTGGTTAAGACTTGATGAGAACTTAAGCAAATTTAAGACCTAAAACTGAATGAAAGTCCATGAGACAGGCATGAATACATCTGATTGTATTTATATACCCACTTATCCAATGTCCTTAGGACTTAAAAAATGAAGATTCTTACATTAGCATTGGGTAATAAAGCAATTGTCTTCCTCTTTAATTTACTAAAAAAATATACAAATATTCCTTTTGCACACAATATAGTCTCTATTTAAGTGAATTCTAGTATTCTTGCCTGGGAAAGCCCATGGACAGAGCCTGGCTACAGGCTACAGGAAATCCCGTGGTTAGAGGGCTACAGTCCATGGAGTCACAAAGGAGTCGGACATGGCTTAGTGACTAAGCAACAAGGAACATCTTCATGAACAGATTTATCATAAATTCATCCAACTCTTTTTTATCTGGCTTCCACTGTCACTAGAACTTCTTTTTTGGTGTTTACTAGAGAAATGTTTTTTCCTTTGATGATAAAGTATCTTTTGAGGAGTGATTTTTTTGTTTTAGAAAATTTAAAATAACATTTTAAATGAGTGAATTTAGAATATTTTGTTTGCAAGGGGAAATTCCAGTAAGCCCTGTGCCCACCCTAACTGCCTACCATGTTGGTTGGCTCTATCTGGACAGGCTGTGTCAGGAGCTGCTCCCTTCTGGAAAAAGCCAGACTCCCAGCATTGAGGATCTGCTTCTGAGAACCAGTCTTTCTGGCTCTCTGGCATCAAACCTCTTGGGAACTGTGCTACCAGATTGCATGTGAGTTTCCAAATATTCTTGGGCCTTTTGATTCCATTGGCTTGGTGTTCTCTCTGCCCTCACAGAGCTCCTCTCTTCCTCAAAGCACCCTCCTGTTCCCCCCAGCTCTCAGGTGCCTGCTTCAGAGTAATTCGCAGCACGCTGTTCAGCTGGGGCTGCGGTGTGTCAACACCGCGAGTACTCTGTGGCAATATTCCAGGGTAGGAAAGTTCTGTTTCCTGTAAAATAAAAATAAAATTCCTAGATTCTGTTTTTGACTTTGAAGGCAGAGAGGAGGCTGAAGAAAACTGATTTATGGCGTGGTCTAAAATTTCCAAAGTGTATTCCAAGATACATCTTGTCCTGAGAATCTTTTTTGGAAAAAAATGTTTTAAGGCATGATTAGGTTAATTTGATACAAAACATTATGCAAAATATTTCTTTTTGCACATAGTATAAGTTCTGTTGAATGCTACTTCTCAATGAGTAGATTTATGGCAAACCCATCTAGCTCTTTGTTATCTGGCTTCCACTATTGCTATAACTTCATTAACCTTTAGTTGGTTAGAAAAAAAAAGTGTAGAAATCTGCATACTGCTGTCTCTTGTGGGAATTCATAATCCATGGCAGCATGCTAACAGCTCTGAGAAGTCTTATTTGATTTTGATTAATCCAATGTTTTTCAAAACTTTTTGATCTCCATAATGTTTTTTGAATAATACCTATTCTGAAGGAATCAATGCAAAGAAATAGAGGAAAACAACAGAATGGGAAAGACTAGAGATCTCTTCAAGAAAATCAGAGATACCAAAGGAACATTTCATGCAAAGATGGGCTCAATAAAGGACAGAAATAGTATGGACCTAACAGAAGCAGAAGATAT
>NW_011495022.1:4665004-4665111 GCF_000754665.1 Bison bison bison | reverse complement strand
GTCCCCTTCTCCTCCTGCCCCCAATCCCTCCCAGCATCAGAGTCTTTTCCAATGAGTCAACTCTTCGCATGAGGTGGCCAAAGTAGTGCAGTAATGGAGTATCTAAT
>NW_011495022.1:4663103-4664251 GCF_000754665.1 Bison bison bison | reverse complement strand
AGGAAGCAACAGTTAGAACTGGACATGGAACAACAGACTGGTTCCAAATAGGAAAAGGAGTATGTCAAGGCTATGTATTGTCACCTTGTTTATTTAACTTCTATGCAGAGTACATCAGGAGAAACACAAGCTGGAATCAAGATTGCTGGGAGAAATATCAATAACCTCAGATATGCAGATGACACCACCCTTATGGCAGAAAGTGAAGAGGAACGAAAAAGCCTCTTGATAAAAGTGAAAGTGGAGAGTGAAAAAGTTTGCTTAAAGCTCAACATTCAGAAAACGAAGATCATGGCATCCGGTCCCATCATTTCATGGGAAATAGATGGGGAAACAGTGGAAACAGTGTCAGACTTTCTTTTTATGGGCTCCAAAATCACTGCAGATGGTGACTGCAGCCATGAAATTAAAAGACACTTACTCCTTGGAAGGAAAGTTATGACCAACCTAGATAGCATATTCAAAAGCAGAGACATTACTTTGCCAACAAAGGTTCATCTGGTCAAGGCTATGGTTTTTCCTGTGGTCATGTATGGATGTGAGAGTTGGACTGTGAAGAAGGCTGAGCGCCGAAGAATTGATGCTTTTGAACTGTGGTGTTGGAGAAGACTCTTGAGAGTCCCTTGGACTGCAAGGAGATCCAACCAGTCCATTCTGAAGGAGATAAGCCCTGGGATTTCTTTGGAAGGAATGATGCTAAAGCTGAAACTCCAGTACTTTGGCCACCTCATGCGAAGAGTTGACTCATTGGAAAAGACTCTGATGCTGGGAGGGATTGGGGGCAGGAGGAGAAGGGGACAACAGAGGATGAGATGGCTGGATGGCATCACTGACTCTATGGACGTGAGTCTGAGTGAACTCCGGGAGTTGGTGATGGACAGGGAGGCCTGGCGTGCTGCGATTCATGGGGTCGCAAAGAATCGGACACGACTGAGCGACTGATCTGGTCTGATCTGATCTGAAGGAACTAGAATGCTAGGAACTCAGCTTTGGAAAAGATTAGAATTACCTGCATCTAATGGCATTTGCTTAGGTCTCATTGACTTTACAGCTTTTGCAGAGAGGCCCACTTTTACTCTGGACTGTTCTTTCTTACTTTGCCAACAAAGGTCCGTCTAGTCAAGGCTATGGTTTTTCCAGTGGTCATG
>NW_011495022.1:4654827-4663003 GCF_000754665.1 Bison bison bison | reverse complement strand
AGTGAACTCCGGGAGTTGGTGATGGACAGGGAGGCCTGGCGTGCTGCGATTCATGTGGTCGCAGAGAGTCGGATACGACTGAGTAACTGAACTGAACTGAACTGAGCTGTTCTTTCTTGGCCTCTGTGACTTCCCTTATTCTGATGTTCCTCCTATCTCCACTCTGTGTCCTAAGCCTGGATATTCTTCACGGTTCAGGCTTCAGCTCTCAGTTCTTTTTCTTCTTCTTCTTCTCCCTGACCCTTTCCTTTTAAATAACTCTCTTCCTCTTTTATTACATTTCCTCTGTAAATTCCTTATATTACATTTATATTACATTATAAAGATTACATATCACACTTTATATTTGTATTACATTTAATATCTATATTTACATTTTATATTATTATGTAATTATTTTATATTTATTTATATTTACATTTTATATTTATTAGGTAATTATTTTATATTTATTATGTAATTATTATTATATTATATATATATTTATATTTACATTTTATATAATAAACACATTACATTTATATTACATTATATATATATTACATTATAAACATTTCTTTATATTACAATCATCATGCACATATAGATTAAAAAATCAGTCCATAATTATTTCTCTTAGCCTTAGTCCTGTACCTCAAAATGCCTCCAGAATATTTCCCTTGAATATTGTTCTACCACCTAAAATTCAACATGTTTCCCCACTTCTCTTCCTGTAATACAAGTCCCTTTCTATGTATATACACAAATAATAACCAGTTACAGACTATAAATTTAGAGAAAATCCCATTTTTAATAGCAATAAACAAGATTAAATACTCAGGAATAAACATAATAAGAAATGTGCATAACCTAGATGTGAAAAATTTAAAACACACCTGAAAGCCAAAAATGTAGACTTGAACAAATGGAAAGACATTCTCTGTTTCTGGATAGGATGACTCAACATTATAAAGATGTCAGCTCTCCTTAAATCAGTTTATAGATTTAATGCAATTCCAATAAAAATACCAACAAGCTTTTTTTTATGAAGCAATATAAGTTGATACTAAAGTTCATGTGGAAAAACAAACATGAAAGAATGTACAGGGTAACATTCCAAATTTATGAGAAAAGAAAGACATTGATGAAGATGAACTACTTGGTGGAAAAAGGAAGGAGATTTTAAGAAAATAAACATTTATCTGCTAACGTGTACAAAAGAAACATAGGAAGGATAAATCAGAAATAATGAGATACAAGGAGTGGATGAAAGTGAGTAGAGACAATGTGTACTATGAATGAGAGGAGCTGACATTTCTCTGTGACATCCTTTTATATTTCTGTGACTCGTATAACCATGGTAATGCTTGACAAGCTCGTCCCTTCCCAAAACAAATAATTGAAATAAGCCAAGACTTGGGGATAACCTCAAATAGAACATGAAGAGCAATAAGTGAAACTAAGTGTATTAAATGAAGAAAAGAACTAACCTAATTAATCTTGGAAAAATAGTTTTTTGGCTATAAACTATAATGCTTAAGCCAAAAGTCCTGCACAGAAATGTTGTACTCAACTTAGTGAATTTATTTCCCATGGGGATATGGTTTGCAATTCGGAAAGCACTTTATACGTGCACTGTGTCTGTGTGTATGGTAGTTGCTAGTCGTGTCCGACTGTTTGCAACCCCATGGACTGTAGCCAGCCAGGCTTGTCTGTCCATGGAAGTCTCCAGGCAAGAATACTGGAGTGGGTTGCCATGCTCTTCTCCAGGGATATATACACTATGATTGAACAAACAAGAAAATATATTGCAGATAATGAGAGCCAGACTTCTCCATGTCAGATAAGGATGTTATAAATAAGGAAAGTGGGGAATGGGGTGGGGGTTGGAGGAAACTTCCTGGTGGTCTGGTGGTTAAGACTCTGCACTTCCAGTACAGGGAGTGTGGATTTGATCCCTGGTTGGAGAGCTAAGAGCCCACATGCTGTGGGGCTTGGCCAAACAAATAAGGAAAGGGTGATAGGCTAAAATGAAATTTGGATTAAACTTGAAGGTATCCGTATGAACTCATGGTTTTATATATATATAATATATATATTTAATATATATACATATGCATTGTGAAAATAAAGGAAACCTTATTTTAAATGGTTGTGAGGGAGCTCTCATACACTATCATTTGCCATTCCTTGCAAGATGCCAACAAGAAGCTTGCTTTACACCTCAGCAGAAGGTGGAAAGACTTTTCTCTTTCCTAGCAACAGGCTAGCCAATGAGAAACCACCACCCCCAGCCAAGAAGAAGCTACCACCACCCTGAACTTCTGCTCTCCTCCAATAAACCTGTGTGGCAGACAACCCCTCCTAACCTCCTCCTTTGCACTGTAAAAGAAGATGGCCTCTACTGTGTTCTCTAGACTTGCCTATGGTTCTCCACGGTTTGCATGTCCTGAATGCAATTCCTCTGCTATTCCTTAATAAACTTGACTTTGTGGGCTAAATCACTAACCCTTTTGTTTTAAGGGTAGAATATATATATTTGCTGTTTGTTACTCTGTCGCTCAGTCATGTCCTACTCCAAAGAGTAGGACCCTATGGACTGCAGCATGCTGGGCTTCCCTGTCTGTCACCATCTCCATGCTCAAACTCATGTCCATTGAGTTGGTGATGCCATCCAACCATCTCATCCTTTGTCATCCCCTTCTCTTCCTGCCTTCAATCTTTCTCAGAATCAGAGTGTTTTCTAATGAGTCAGTTCTTTGCATCAGGTGGCCAAAGCATTGGAGCTTCAGCTTCAGCATCAGTCCTTCCAATGTATATTCAGGACTGACCTTTAGGATGGACTGGTTGGATCTCCTTGCAGTCCAAGGGACTCTCAAGAGTCTTCTCCAACACCACAGTTCAAAAGCATCAATTCTTCAGCACTCAGCTTTCTTCACAGTCCAACTCTCACATCCATACATGACCACTGGAAAAACCATAGCTTTGACTATATATATATATATATAAATTGTATATGGGCTTCCCTGGTGACTCAGACGGTAGAGTCCACCTGCAATGCAAGAGACCTGGGCTCTATCCCTGGGTTGGGAAGATCTGCTGGAGGAGGGCATGGAAACCACTCCAGTATTCTTGTCCGGAGAATCCCATGGACAGAGGAGCCTGGCAGGCTACAGTCCATGGGGTAGCAAAGAGTCAGACATGACTGAGTGACTAAGAACATAGCACATAGACTATATATATAGTGTCTCTCTCTCTCTCTCTCTCTCTATATATATATATATATAATAAAATGAATAGTTTTAGAAATAAATATAGGTGTGTGCCTGGAAAATCCCATGGGTGGAGGAGCCTGGTAGACTACAGTCCATGGGGTCGCTAAGAGTCAGACATGACTGAGCGACTTCACTTTCACTTTTCACTTTCATGCATTGGAGAAGGAAATGGCAACCCACTCCAGTGTTCTTGCCTGGAGAATCCCAGGGACGGGGGAGCCTGGTGGGCTGCCGTCTATGGGGTCGCACAGAGTTGGACATGACTGAAGCGACTTGGCAGCAGCAGCAGCAGCAGTATTACTATACACGTATTTTTATTTCCTACCTCTGTCCACCGAATGGGTCTGAAAGCAATAATGGCTCAGTAGTATTGGGCATACGTAGCAACCAGATGCTGGTTTCTAATTACCACTCCACTAAAAGGGATCAGGATTTCTTGGGAAATTATTGATTCTATGACTGGAGCAGGAAAAATGCAAAATGAGCCTGGAACGTCTAGCTCTCGAAAATAAGGAAATGTCCAAAAATTGATAGTAAGTGAAAGTGAAAGTCACTCAGTTGTGTCCGACGTACAGTCAGGGAATTCTCCAGGCCAGAAAACTGGAGTGGGTAGCCTTTCCCTTCTCTAGGGGATCTTCCCAACCCAGGGATTGAACCTAGATCTCCCACGTTGCAGGTGGATTCTTTACCAGCTAAGTCACAAGGGAAAAAATTGATAGAGGCATTTTGAAAAAAGACACAGGAATCAACTTGAAAGATTTACCAATAGCCAAGTCTGGGGAAATTTTTTTTTTTTTTAAACAAAGAATTGCTTTATTAATACAAACCATTAATACAACCATTAATACATAGCCAAACTATAAAGTGCTAAGAAATTTAAATATCTAAGTCACAGCAAACAGGTGGCAATTCAACATCCAGAGTAGACAGAATGCTTGAGGGAGACTGCAACAGATTAGACTCCCACAGCAGAGGAGGCATCTTCAGAGGCGAAGGGGGGCCCACGTGTAACAGCTGCTCAAGCTCCCTCTCCTCATCAAGGATCATGAGAGGCACTCCACTCAAGGGGAGGTGGGCGATCTGGTGCTCCTCAGGCAGGTCAAAACTCTCAAAATCTAATGGATTGAAGGGAAAGAATTTTTCTGGATAGGTGTCATCTGAGGCAGGAACCGAACTTTTTGCTTTAACAGTCTTCTCAGTAATCTTTTTGGTAGAGAAAGTTGTCTGTTTCTGTTTGAGCGGTCCATTCGTCTTAACTGATTTTTCTGTAGCTCTGTTGACAGTTCCCAAAGCCTTTCTTGCAGTTTTTGGTAAAGCTGGTGGAGCATCAAACATTTTGCCAACACGTGGTGTTGAAACCTGGGATCTCCCATCCAAAGCTTTGACTGAAGGCACAGACCCCAGCTTCAGCCCGTCCTTAGGAGCCACATGGATGCCTGGTTCTCCATTTTCCTTATCAACATAGATCAGAGTAGACATTCTGGATCAAGTTCGGAGTAACAGCCAAACTCTCGCAAGACCCTTCTCCAACGGACTCGCCAGACTCCCAAATCTGGGGAAATTTGAGCGACAAAACAAACAACGATAGCTTGAATTTTAGAATAAAATTAATATTCACAAATCTATACTGATAAAGATGAAAAATTGAGTAAGTAAAAGGAGAGAAAGCACAACTTTCTTTTTTTTCCCCAGAAAATGAAAATGTTTATTTCTTACTTTCTTTAAAAAAAATTTTTTTTAATTGAAGGATAATTGCTTTACAGAATTCTGTTGTTTTCTGTCAAACCTCAACCTGAATCAGCCATAGGTATACATATATTCCCTCCCTTTTGAACCTCCCTCCCATCTCCCTCCCCATCCCACCCCTTTAGGTTGACACAGAGTCCCTGTTTGAGTTTCTTAGCCATACAGCAAGTTCCCATTGGCTATCTATTTTACATAAGGTCACGTAAATTTCCATGTTACTCTCTTCATGCATCTCACCCCCTCCTCCCTGCTCCGCATGTCCACAAGTCTATGTCTGTTTCTCCACTGCTGCCCTGTAAGGAAATTCTTCAATACCATTTTCCTAGATCCCGTATATATGTGTTTGAATACGATATTTATCTTTCTCTTTCTGACTTACCACAGCTCTTTCCTGAAGTAGGATACCATTTACAAATGTGGGAGGGAAAATAAAACCAGAAAATCATTACTAGGCAAAGATCAAAGTAATAATTGTTGCAGGCAAGAACAATCAATAGATATCAAAAATAGAGACAGAATTTTGTAGAGTCTCAAAGTATCTTCCACAATGTACGTATTAATTGCAAAAACTGTAACTGTATAGTGGAGAAAACTCACAGATAGTATCTTAACCAAGTGATCAAACTGAAGATGACTAGTAATAAGATGTATTGATGTGTACCCCTGATATGATGCACTGAAAAAGACACAGCATCAGTTCTGGGCAATTCTTGCCAAAAACACATAACCTCAGTTTATCATGGAAATATCAGAGAAACTCAAATTGAGAGACATTCTACAAGATAACTGGTGAGTATTTTTCAAAAGTGTCAATGTCATGGAAGACAAAGAAACCAGAGAAGCTGGCACACACTGGAGGAGACTAGAGATATGACAACTAAATGCGGGTGAGATCCTGGACCAGAAAAAGGAGGTTAGTAGGAAAATTGGAGAAATTAGTATAGATCTGTAGATTAGCTAATGGTATTACATCACCGTGTTAATTTCTTGGTTTCAGTAATTTTATGATGTTTTATTTTACATTTACCAATGCACATACATTTTGCAAATATATAACATTTGCAAATATAATTTTGCATGTACATAAAATACAAAATTATCTTTTACCATAAGATATTAACATTAGAACTAAATTAACAATAGAAATGAATAGAGTCCCAGATGGTGCTAGTGGTAACGAACCCGCCTGAACCCGCCCGCAAGTGCAGGAGACATAAGAGATGCGGGTTCAGTCCCTGGGTCAAGAATATCCCCTGAAGGAAGGCATGGCAAAAAGTACGGACAAAACTAAATAGACGATCTCAGCAAAGTTCATGTGGGTTCATGTGAACGACTGGGCTAAATGGCAAAGAGAGAAATATTCAAAAAAACTTTGCAGAAAGAAAATGGAAAACACTGCCGTGATTGGGGAGAAGTGCTGCTTTCCAATATCAGTTGTTTTTATTCCTTTTGAGTTCCTGTGTTTTATTTCTGGAATACTGTTTTTAAAAAGGGGAAGCTGGTAAGATATCAAATGTTTTCTGCTGAAATTTGAACTGACCAACAGCTTAACATGGTTGCTTTTAATTTTGAAATGTTTTCACTTTATCTAGAAAGGAAAAATATAATGAATTCCTATGAAGAGAAGCACGTTGTGCCCCTAGGACTGTGAAGTTCAAGCATATGCCAAAATAAAATTGTTCATTACCCCTGCAAAAGCTATTCGATAAGCTTTAAGATTACTGAAGGTGCACTTTATACCAGCCTGGGTAGTTATTTTTTTTCAGACATCTAATTTCAGAAAGACATTTGATATCCTGGTAAGGGCATCATTTCACTTACCCTGAAGAGTTGTGGTAGCTATGGCAACGCAGCGACATAAAACATTTCTTAGGTAACATTTCTTGCCTATAACTTTGAATGGGTTTGGTCACTCATAATGCTTATTACACTGTGTTGAAATGGCTTGTTTGTTTGTCCATTGTCTCAGCTGGGTCCATCTCAATTAGGCTGTAATTCAGAGCAGACTCTGAATCTTGTTCACCATGGTATCTCCGTGATCTTCTTTAGGGCCTAACATTACAAAATAAGGTCCAATAATTACCTGATGAGTGGCTAAATCTCATGAATGAGTGACTAAATCTCACTCTGTAACAGAGATTCTGATTTGACAAAAAGGCAAAGGAGAATAGTGGTGGCCGTGTTGATTGACATAATCTTATAGATGCCAAATGTGTGTCAGAGGTGACCTATTTTTACACTGTGGGAACCTTTTTTCCAAAGTGTCTCCAACTGTTCAGGGGTCCTTTTAAATTGTCTGCTGTCTTAGGCCCCTCTCTTTACCAGTTGTTGGTGACACATGTGTTGTAGACACACTGGCTTCAGTCTCCTTAATCACCATCATCAACTCTTCAGCTTTGCTTAAGAATTATAAGGTAAAATGTGATAACTCAGGTAAAGTTTAAAATCAATGCCAAACCATCATCAAAAGCAAGAGTGTCTATAATTGGTCTACAAAGTTTGCTAGTTTTTCTCTGTTCAACATATAAATCAGTATTTGACAACAGGAGTCACACATTGAGATATGTCTTGCCCAGGTGTATACAGCATTGACCAAGGACACACAACCAAACAATAATGTATTTTGCATCTTCTCAATCCTTGTCTCCAAGCTATTTATCTGTGATTCCATTTTAATTTCAAGATTTTGGATCAATTTCACTATCATTATTTGGAATTCTTTATCAGGTAGATTCCCTATCTCTTCCTCTTTTGTTTGGTTTGGTGGGCATTTATCCTGTTCCTTTATCTGCTGGCTATTCCTCTGTCTCTTCATCTCGTTTAAATTGCTGAGTTTGGGGTGTCCTTTCTGTATTCTGGCAGTTTGTGGAGTTCTCTTTATTGTGGCTTTTCCTCGCTGTGTGTGAGTTTGTACAGGTGGCTTGTCAAGGTTTCCTGGTTAGGGAAGCTTATGTCGGTGTTCTGATGGGTGGAGCTGTATTTCTTCTCTTTGTTCAGTCGCGCTATGGGGAGGGAGGGAGGGATGCTGCAAACAAATGACACTGGCGTGCGCTCGCAGTGCCTCAGCCACACTGGGTCTGCCCCCGCTCACGGCGCGTGCAGCCTCCCTGCCCACACTGCTCAGGCTCTAGGTTGTTCCGCCGGGAACAATCCGAGGCTGGCCCTGGGTTGCATGC
>NW_011495022.1:4650347-4654727 GCF_000754665.1 Bison bison bison | reverse complement strand
CTCCTTTCGAAGAGTTGGATTGCTTTTCTGGGTGCCTGATGTCCTCTGCCGGCATTCAGAAGTTGTTTTGTGGAATTTACTCGACGTTTAAATGCTCTTTTGATGAATTTGTGGGGGAGAAAGTGTTCTCCCCGTCCTACTCCTCCGCCATCTTGGCTCCTCCCTAATGTATTTTGGACATTATTCTGTCTGCATGTATTCTTCTCTCATTACCACAGGAGTGAGTCTCTGCTATGGAAAAAGGGGCTGGTTCAAGGCAGGTTCTCAACAGTATAATTAAGGCTCCGGAGACCTATGCCATGTGAGGCCTGGATGTAGACAGGTCAGAGGGCTTGCCATATTAGCCACCTTTAAAAAAGTTCTACTCAGTGTGATAAAAGTACTTATTTTTCTAAGTGGTAAAAGTGGCTAAAAGTATAGAAAAAAAATCAAAATAACATCCCTTTGTTACGACAGCTTTATTACATTTAAGAAATCTCAGCCAGTTTTTTTTTTTGGTACATATTTTTACACAATGGGATTCACAATAAGGGGCTTCCCTGGTGGCTCAGAATGTAAATCTGCCTGCAGTGTGGGAGAACTGAGTTCGATCCCTGCGTGGGGAAGATCCCCTAGAGAAGGAAATGCAACCCACTTGAGTATTCTTGCCTGGAGAATCCCATGGACAGAGGAGCCTGGCAGGCTACAGTCCATAGAAGCTCACAGAGTTGGACAGGACTGAGGCGACTTCGCGAGCAAGCGAGTGAAGTTTATGGTTACAGTAATTTAGGACTGAGTTAGCTTATTACATTTACGTGAAAGTAATCACTACTTTCACGTAAATATAATAATGTCATGATAAATTATATAAATAATAAACATAAATTGTTGACAGTTTCCTCAGCTCTTCCTTTTAGTTAACACAATCATCTGAATTTCTCTCCCCTTCCCTCACCTCAGAGGCTGTAGTTAAGGCATCATTACATTTTATTATCCCCTTTGCAGAAATAAAAATTACCAAAGACCTTAAATGACTTTTCTAGTTTTAACACTAGCAGTGGCAGCCGCAGCATAGGACTCTTGGGTCTTACTGTAGGCTGTGGTACTCTGATTTTGGCTCCTGGCATCTTTTCTTCCATTTTGCCTTCTTGTAACAGGTCCCATTTCTCCCTGGCCTGATTGATCGTTGAACCCATTCACCCGGACAGAACATTTAATCCAGAGATGAGAAAGAAAGTGCAAGTGAAAGTCACTCAGTCGTGTCCGCCTTTCTGCGACCCCATGGACTATAGAGTCCATGAGATTCTCCAGGCCAGAATACTGGAGTGGGTAGCCTTTCCCTTTTCCAGGGGATCTTCTCAACCCAGGGATCAAGTCCAGGTCTTCCGCACTGCAGGCAAATTCTTTACCAGCTGAGCCACCAGGGAAGCCCAAGAATACTGGAGTGGGTAGCCTATCCCTTCTTCAGCAGACCTTCTCAACCCAGGAATCAAACCGGGGTCTCCAGCATTCCAAGCAGATTCTTCACTGACTGATCTATCAGAGAACATACAAACAATTATCATTCTTTCCTGGAATTAGCATATGGAAGTTGGAGCTGCCAAACCAGGAAGATGTCATGTTAGTGCTGCTGGCAGCTATTTTTCCTGCCATCTGTGAGGTGTGTCTTCAATTAAAAAAATTAAGCTGAACATAGATGAGAGGTGGTGAGACAGAAAGCTGAAACACTAAGTTCCTGGCTCCTATAGCTCTTCATTCAGTTATCGGAATTACCCTTGCGTCTTTTTTGCCACTATGAAGCAAAATATTTTATCTTTCTTATGTTAGGTTTAATTGTGTTTATATAACTCAGAATCAGAAAAGTCCTAACTCAGTTTCTGTAACCATAGGTAAGACATTTATCCACCATAAGAGTACTTTCAGTAGATACGATGAAAAGACTCAGCTCCCAATAATAACAAAAAGCTATGAAAGTGAGGTAGGGGCTTCCCAGGTGGCTCAGTGGTAAAGAATCTGCCTGCCGATGCAGGAAACGAGACAACAGTTCGATTCCTGGGTTGGGAAGATACTATGGAAGAGGAAATGGCAACCAACTCCAGTATTCTTGAATGTGAAGTCCCATGGACAGAGGAGCCTGGCGGGCTACGGTCTGTTGGGTCCAAAAGAGTCCAATGAGACTGAGCACGTGAAAGTGAAGAAACGTACATATTCTGCAGAATTTTTTGGAAATTAAACGTTTTAATTTCTTTTGATAATCAGTTAATGTTTGTAGAATCCAGGCCCGTTAGAGTTAATAATGGAGTTATTTCCCGAAGTGTAGTTTTATAGACTTGCAGTTCATGTGAGGGTGTGCTAACTTAAAATGTAAAAGGGTGGGATCAGAAAGTGAGAAAAAGTTAAGAATTTAATAGTACTGGATTGGTCATGATTTCTTAGGAAATAAAGTGGGGGAAAGAGGGATTGAGAACGATAAGAACCAACGGCTGTCACATTTCTGTACCCTTTAAAAAATGTCTTTGTAATATATCAGATTGCTTATAGTGGTCTACAGTTCCATTGTTTTTAAAGAATGAATTTGTTAACAGATGAATAGAAAAGCTCTGGGGCATAACAGGGGTACCTTAGTGGTTTTTTTTAACTGTATTAAAGTTGATTGATTAATCATAGTTAATTCTGTTGATGGGATTGGGGGGAACTAACTTGATAAAAAAGGCCTGAATTTATGAAATCATTGTAAATAGTATAATTTTGAAGAAATCTCAGCCCCCCATTTTTTCTTACAGGCATTTTTGATAAAAGAAAATGTTTATATTTAAAATATTAACATTCTGCTGCTGCTGCTAAGTTGCATCAGTCGTGTCTTACTCTGTGCGACCCCACAGACGGCAGCCCACCAGGCTCCCCCGTCCATGGGATTCTCCAGGCAAGAGTACTGGAGTGGGATGCCATTGCCTTCTCCTATTAACATTCTATTACATAAAAATGAGGATAAAGTGCTTTAGTACTTTAATCTTAATAAAGCATATATTCACTACGATTACCATGTATTTTTTATTTAACATGATAATATAAAATTCAGATTAGAGACATGAAAATTACATGACAGAACAGTTTTTCAAGAAAAGTGATTTTATTAGAGCAAACAATAAGGCTGTTAGTGTCATGCATTAATACTTTATTTTAAACAATTACGTGATTAAACTTTTAGTAACATATGAATTCCTTAGCACTTTTTTTAAACCTCATTCTTAAAAATTCCAGTGGCTTGTTTTCTTGTATTTTTCTTAATCATGGTGATCTTAAACAGATCTTCAGTTTTAAATCTGCCAGTGTTCTAATACAGATGCATAAGTATATTTTATCCAGTTGGCTATTTATTACAAAGACAACTTGTTTGTGGGCATTGTCAGGACATCTGCATTTTATTGGATTTAATTTTCAGTAATAAAGACCTCCCACATTATAGATTCTTTCCAGCCCAAATTAGCCTGTGTGGGAAGCAAAGAACCATCAGTCAGGGAGAAAAAGTGAATCCATATGGCACCAATGATTCAGTTTCTCTGGCTACAGTGAAGAAAGAGTTGAGTATAGACAGTTTCCCCCAGCAGATCTTTTTTTTTTCTCCCCAAAAGCTTGCTACAAGATTGGTGTCAGTCCCAACCCAAAGCCTTTTAGCTAGCCCAGCTAATCCATGTACCATGTATCTAGCCATAGACACCTAACTGAAATTTCAAGGGCGAATTCTCCTTCCTCTAATACTTCTGTTTCTCTTATATGCATGCCCAGTCCCTGGCTCTCACCATACTCTTTCATTTTGGGGCTCACTTATGCCTTGTGGATTCATTTTTGCCCGTCCAAATTCTTAGTGCTTTCTCAGGACTTTGGTTCAGGTTCCTAAACAAGGTCTATAATATGGAGAAATCTTTAAAAAAAAAATCATTGTGTCAAAAAGCAGTCAAAACATTCTATCTTCAGCTAAAGGTGACAAACTAAACCTGGTAATAGAACTTGAATAGATGATGGATATTCTTCACTTTTAAAAGTTATATATAATTCTCTGCTGTACAGAGAACAGACAGGAACCGAAAGATTTTCTTTCAATTGACACTTAAGTACCTGGAACAGTTCATTTCTCTTGGTCAGTGTCACTCATGGGATGAGGAGGAGGAAACTGGGAATAGCATACACTTTATTATCAGTGTTAATTCCCTCAGCACAAGAGAAAGAAAGAAAGAAAGAAAAAGATAGCGCTAAGTCGTGTCCAACTCTTATGATCCCACAAACTGTAGCCCGCCAGGCTCCTCTGCCCATGGGATTCTCCAGGCAAGAATGCTGGAGTGGGTTGCCATTTCCTTTTCCAAGGGATCTTCCCAACCCGGGAATTGAACCCAGGTCTTCTGC
>NW_011495022.1:4626478-4650247 GCF_000754665.1 Bison bison bison | reverse complement strand
CTATGCAGGAAGCCCAAGAGATAAACCTATTATCTCTACTTCTTGGCAATTCTGAATCTCAGCCAGCAAGATGCTGCTGCTTCTTAAACACTGCTATGTTTATGTCCACGTGAGTTTTTGGTAAGTTGAAATTTAGTTTAGCAAGTTTCCTGGTTGCAGAGAGTGATATTGATGTGTGTGTATGTGTGTGCTCAGTTGTTCCTGCTACTGTTAAGTCGCTTCAGTCGTGTCCGACTCTGTGCGACCCCATAGATGGCAGCCCACCAGGCTCCCCCGTCCCTGGGATTCTCCAGGCAAGAACACTGGAGCGGGTTGCCATTTCCTCCTCCAATGTATGAAAGTGAAAAGTGAAAGTGAAGTCGCTCAGTCCGTGTCCGACTCTTAGTGACCCCACGGACTGCAGCCCACCAGGCTCCTCCATCCATGGGATTTTCCAGGTAAGAGTACTGGAGTGGGGTGCCATTGCCTTCTCTGTCAGTCGCTTCAGTCATGTCAGTCGCTTCAGTCATGTCCTATTCTTTGTGACTCTATGGACTGTAAGTCACCAGGCTCCTCTGTCCATGGGATTCTTCAGGCAAGGATACCAGAGTGGGTTCTCATGCCCTCCTCCAGGGGATCTTCCTGACCTAGGGATTGAACCCACATCTCCTACATCTCCTACATTGCAGGTGGATTCTTTACCATTGAGCCATGGGGAAAGCCCACAAATGTTGCTTTATCCTTGAAAAAATTATCTACTGTAGTGAGTAAAATTGTGTCCCTTCTCTCCCACAATAAGATAGGTAAATTTCTGATCTCTGATACCTGTGATCTTATTTGGAAATACGGTCTTTGCAGATGAAATCAAATTAAGATGAGGTCATCTTAAATGAGGTGGGCCCTAATCCAATGACTGGTGCCCTTATAAGAAGAGGGAAATATGCCCACATAGACACACAGCCTCTTGCCTATTGATGAAAGTGAAAGAGGAGAGTGAGAAAGCTGGCTTAAAACTCAACATTCAAAAAACATATAACCATAACATATAACCATAAATTGGGTGGCATCCAGTCCCACCACTTCATGACAAATAGATGGGGAAACAATGGAAACAGTGACACACTATTTTATTGGGCTCCAAAATCACTGCAGATAGGGACTGCAGCCATGAAATTAAGACTCTTTCTCCTTGGAAGAAAAGCTATGACAAACCTAGACAGCATATTAAAAAGCAGAGACATTCCTTTGCCAATAAATTCCGTCTAGTCAAAGCTATGGTTTTTCCAGTAGTCATGTATGGATCTGAGAGTTGGACTATAAAGAAAGCTGAGCGCCAAAGAATTGATGCTTTTAAACTGTGGTGTTGGAGAAGACTCTTGAGAGTCCCTTGGACTGCAAGGAGATCCAACCAGTCCATCCTAAAGGAAATCAGTCCTAAATATTCATTGGAAGGGCTGATGCTGAAGCTGAAACCCCAATCCTTTGGCCACCTGATGCGAAGAACTGACTAATTTGAAAAGACCCTGATGCTGGGAAATACTGAAGGCAGAAGGAGAAGGGGATGACAGAGGATGAGATGGTTTCATGGCATCACTGACTCATTGGACATGAGTTTGAGCAAGCTTTGGGAGTTGGTGATGGACGGGGAAGCCTGGTGTGCTGCAGTCCATGGGGTTGCAGAGTCGGACATGACTGTGTTACTGAACTGAACTGAGACACACAGCAAAAATGCATATGATGATGGGGGGTGGTGATTTGAGTGATGTGTCTACAAGCCAGAGAAGGCCAAGGATAGCTGACAGCCCCTAAAAGCTACAAAGAAGCAGGGAAGAATTCTTCTCGGCAGCTTGGAGAGAAAGCATGGTTCTGATGACACTGATTTCAGACTTCTAGCCTCCACATATTTGAGAGAATAAATTTCTATTGTTTTTAGCCACCCGATTTATGGTTATATGTTGTGAAACTAATATACTAAAGAAACAGAACTATGGACCAAAAACTGTAATAGAGCTATGGAAGCATAAAGAAAGAAGACATTGCTTTCTAAATGTCATGGACAGTAATTCTCAGAACATCATGTTTCTTTGCAGAAACTTAGTAAGCTATCTGACTTTTAAATTAAATGTGATTTTTTTAAAATTGAGGTATGATTGACATAGTAGTAGTAGTGTTAGTTGATCATTTGTGTCTGACTCTTTGCAACCCCATGGAGCCCACCAGGCTCCTCTGTCCATGGGATTCTCCAGGTAAGAACACTGGAGTGGGTTGCCATTCCTTTCTCCATGGGATCTTCCCAACCCAAGGGGCAAACCCTGGTCTCCTGCATTGCAGGCAGATTCTTTACTGTCCTAGCTACGAGGGAAGCTCTATGATTGACATACAACATTATATTAGTTTCAGATGTACAGCATAAAGATTCAAAATTTGTATGTATTGTGAAATGATCACCACAATACATCTAGTTAACATTTGTCATTCTACGTAGTTACAGAAGTGTTTCTTGTGATGTAAACTTGTAGGATTTATTCTCTTCAGTTCAGTTCAGTCGCTCAGTTGTGTCTGACTCTTTGCGACCCCATGAATCACAGCACGCCAGGCCTCCCTGTCCATCACCAGCTCCCGGAGTTCACTCAGACTCCCGTCCATTAAGTCGGTGATGTCATCCAGCCATCTCACCCTCTGTCATCCCTTTTTCTTCCTGCCCCTAATCCTTCCCAGCAACAGAGTCTTTTCCAATGAGTCAACTCTTTGCATGAGGTGGCCAAAGTATTGGAGTTTCAGCTTTAGCATCATTCCTTCCAAAGAACACCCAGGGCTGATCTCCTTGAGAATGGACTGGGATCTCCTTGCAGTCCAAGGGACTCTCAAGAGTCTTCTCCAACACCACAGTTCAAAATCATCAATTCTTCGGCACTCAGCTTTCTTCACAGTCCAACTCTCACATCCATACATGACCACTGGAAAAACCATAGCCTTGACCAGAGGGACCTTTGTTGGCAAAGTTTATTCTCTTAGCAACTTTTAAATATGCAACACATTATTACCTATAGTTGCTGTGCTGTGCATTATATACTGTTGACTTATTTTATAACTAGAGAAGTTTGTACCTTTTTATTTCTTTCACCCATTTCTTACACCTTGCCTCTGTCACCCACCAATCTGTTCTCTGTAACTATAAGCTTTCATTTCTTCTTGTGTGTGTGGTTTTGTTTTTTTTTTTTAGGTTTCATGTATAAGTGAGATCATATGGTATTTGTCTTTCTGTGACCTATTTAAGTTAGGATCATGCCCCCAAGGTCCATCTATGTTGTTGCAATGGCATTATTTCATTATTTTCTATGGCTGAATAATATCCCTTTGTATGTGTATACATACGGTGTACCTATATATTGTTACCTTGGGCAAACCACTTACGTTTTTAAGCCTCAGGCTTCCCTGGTGGAGAGCTAGTAAAGAATTCGCCTGCAATGCTGAAGGCCTGGGTTTGATCCCTGGGTTGGGAAGATCCCTTGGAAAAGAGAATGGCTATCCACTCTAGCATTCTGGGCTGGAGAAGAATTCCATGGACTGTATAGTCCAACGGGTCGCAAAGAGTCCAACAGGACTGAGTGACTTTCACTTTCTTATTTGCTCCAGCTACGTTCTCTCTGGCAAACATGGTTGAGTAAAGAAATAATTAAACATTAATGTCTGTCCATGGACCAATCAACAGTAGCTGAATAAAGGAAATTAATGTGGATTTGAAATCTGGGCTTGAGCGGACTCCCTGGGCAGGCAGTTTAACATTCCTCAGCCTGTTTCTTTACCTGTAAAAGGGCAATAAGATCTCACCGGGTTGTTTATAGAGGATGAAATGAAATAGAATACTGTATATATATTTTAAGTCTGGTATTCAGTGGATGCTTAGGAATGCTACTTGCCTTTATCATATCACTAATACGTGAAATCTAAAATATACAACCCAGTAGTGAATGTAACAAAAAAAAGACTCACAGATACAGAGAACAAATTAATGGTTACAAATGAGGAGGAGGAAGGGGCAATACAGGAGTGGGAGTGTGGGAGATAGAAACTACTGATGTAAGATACACTACAGGGGATAAGCACAACACAGGGGATATAGCCAATATTTTGTAATGTAAATGGAGTTTAACCTTTAAAAATTGTATAAACATAAAATTTAAAGGAAATGGCAACCCACTCCAGTCATCTTGTCTGGAAAATCCCATGGATAAAGGAGCCTGGCGGGCTACAGCTAATGGGGTTGCAAAGAGTCGGACACAACTAAGTGACTGAGCACACAGAATCATGGGCAAACAACTGCCTCTTGTTTGAAATCACTTTAACAAAAAAATAAAACAAAACAAAACAAACGTATTTGCTTACAAAAATTTCGCTTGGAAAGGAAACTGAAAACTTCTGGGGTACACCCGCCCACCCTGTACGCCAGAGTCGGGAATCAAATACCCTTCTCTTCTCCCTCTCCCTTTCTGGGGTGGCCCCCAGTGGCCGGGAGCCCGGGGACAGGAAATGCCAAAGAAGGCGGAGGCGGAGCCAGCGGAAGCGCTCGCGCGCCGTTGTCAGCTGCGCCGGAAGTTCCTGTCCAGGCCTGGCGGTAACCTTGGAGTCTGAGCCGGTGGTGCTGCCGCCGCCGTCGCCGCAGGGGTGGGCTTTGGGAGTCCAAGCCTCTGTCGGAGCCAGGCCTGTTAGGTGCCAGGAGCCGCCGGGGTTGCGCGGGAGTTCGCTGAGGATCTCGGGGAGCAGGAACTGCGGGCGCAGGGCCGCCCAGCCGACATGTCTCTAGTTGCGGAAGCCTTAGTCTCCCAGATCGCAGGTAGCGTGTGTGGCCGCGGACCCGGACGGAGGCGGGGGCCGGCCTGGGGTAGTCATAGGGAGCAGTGCGGCTTTAAGCACTGCAGCTTTCCTCGAGCCTTGCAGCATTAGACGCTGAACCCAAGCTTCGGGATAGAGGCGGGCACTGACTACTATCTCCTGGATGAGAAAACAGGGGGAGAAACTTGGCTAAGGTCAGCCTGGAGGAGTGGGAATCCCATCCGTTTTTCCTGGGCAGTGCTTTGTCCAGCTACCCATTGGGTCTGTGTTGGGATAAGTGGAGAACGCTGTGGGCTGGAATTAAGGTGGGAGGCGTGGCCATATCCGAGAGCTTCAGAGTTAAGTGTTGGGGCAGCCTCGGTGTGGGACCTGAAGTTTAAGGTGCTTGTCACTAATGAGTCGCCATTGTCATTTGAGAGGCCAATGAGCAGCACAATATTGCCATTTGCTAGGTCTCCAGCATTCACTGACCCAGTTTTAAGGCTGCATGAATTTTTTGAAACACCTTTGACTCGACGGACTGAACATGACTGTTGTAAATAGATTTACAATGTATTTTGAATGTTTCTGTTATTGAATATATTTCTGTTATCGAGGTTCTTATTTACTGTAGTGAAAGATATTAAATATTGTTCAGAAAGTGAGAGACTAATTGTAGGTATAGGTTGATGGGTTAATCTTTAAATGGAGTTAGTCTTAAACGTCCTAGAAGTATTTTCATTGAGTACGGTAAATATTCAGATACCAGGATACTTAGGTACCTTTGCAGTAAGGCAGTATTTTTGAAATGAAAAGTATTGAATGTCATGGAATTTGCCAAATGTTTTTCATTACATTTGTGTTAAAATTCATTTCTCTTTTCTTTTTCTCACTCAAAGACATTGTCTTCTAAAAGTGAGGGAAGCCCCCACGAGATTGCAAGCTTCTTGAAGGCAGGAATGATACTTACATTGTTTCTAGTATCTTGAGGACCTGTCAGTTGGTGCTCAATAAGTATTCGTGACCTGAATCAATGAATAATCTTGAGATTTCAAGCAGTGATTATTTGTTTTTACTGTTCATGTTTTTTAAAAAGTTAGATCATGAATGTAGATTGCTATATTAAAATATTTCACAGTGTATGCTGATATTGGTATACAGTGTACATGTACCCTAATGTGTGATTTCTTAAGGAAAAAATGAATATCTTTTAATCAATTTGGAACTTTGCTTCAGTTCCTGAAATTTAGGAGTTTCTATGAATTTGATCAGTCTGCCATCTTAGCTATTTGGGGTGATCACTCTAGGAGGAGGCATTTATAGATGGATAATTTAATAAGTCGTGTTGGGACAGCTCCTACGTTATGACACTGCAAGAATAAATTCTAGATGGATTAAAAATTTAAGTGTAAAATAAGAACAGAAACCAAATTGTAATAAAATAATTAGGAAAAATATAGGTGATATAGTGTAGGATGCCTAAGCAAGACAGAGTTCAGAGTGCATGGAAGAAAAAATTAATAGAATTTTTGCAGATACATTTTAAAAGCTTCGTATGATGAGGCACATAAGTTTCTACAAATTAATAAGAAAAAGGCAGACCAACAGAATCAAAGATAAAGAATAAGAACAGGCAGTTAACTAAAGGGGAAATGCAAATCAGCAGTGAATATATGAAAAGATGCCCTCCATCACTAATTTCCACCCAGTCAGATGGGCAGAAATGAATACTATAATTTTTAGTACTGACACTGGCATGGGGAAAACAGTTGCCCTCAAAGTATTGGGGAGTCTGTAAGAAACAGCTGCTTTTGGGGAACTTAACGTAGCAATAGTTATTTAAATGCTACTGCAGATGGTGATTGCAACCATGAAATTAAAAGACGCTTACTCCTTGGAAGGAAAGTTATGACCAACCTAGATAGCATATTAAAAAGGAGAGACATTACTTTGCCGACAGAGGTCCGTCTAGTCAAGGCTATCGTTTTTCCAATAGTCATGTATGGATGTGAGAGTTGGACTGTGAAGAAAGCTGAGCGCCGAAGAATTGATGCTTTTGAACTGTGGTGTTGGACAAGACTTTTGAGAGTCCATTGGACTGCAAGGAGATCCAACCAGTCCATTCTAAAGGAGATCAGTCCTGGATGTTTATTGGAAGGACTGATGCTAAAGCTGAAACTCCAATACTTTGGCCACCTCATGTGAAGAGTTGACTCACTGGAAAAGACCCTGATGCTGGAGGGATTGGGGGCAGGAGGAGAAGGGGACGACAGAGGATGAGATGGCTGGATGGCATCACTGACTCGATGGACGTGAGTCTGAGTGAACTCCGGAAGTTTGTGATAGACAGGGAGGCCTGTCGTGCTGCGATTCATGGGGTTGCAAAGAGTCGGACACGACTGAGCGACTGAACTGAACTGAATTGACTCAGAAATTCTTTATGGGATTTATCTGATAGAAATATAAGGGCCAGTATTTAAAGAAATATACAACTGTAGTAATTGTAGTATTATCTGTAATAGCAAAAACCCAGAGACATCTTAAATATATGTTAAGTTACAGCATGCGTGGTCAGTTGTGTCTGACTCTTTGTGACCTCATAGCCTGCCAGACGCCTCTGTTCGTGAGCTTTTCCAGGCAGGAATACTGGAGTGGGTTGCCATTTCCTACTCCAGGGGAATTCCCTCATCCAGGGATCTAACCCACATCTCTTGTGTCCCCTGAATTGGCAGGCAGAGTCTTTATCACTGTGCCACCTGGGAGGGTATAGTTATAGCATGCCACATTATTACAGATACTAAAAATATAGAAGTATAGCTGTTAAGCTTTCCTGGTGGCTCATTGGTAAAGAATCTACCTGCCAATGCTGGAGACATGGATTCAATCCCTGGGTTGGGGAAATCCCCTGGAGAAGGAAATGGCAACCCACTCCAGTATTCTTGACTTGGAAATCCCATGGACAGAGGAACCTGATGGGCTGCAGTCCGTGGGGTTGCGAAAGAGTCAGACACGACTTAGTGACTAAACAACAATAGCAACATAGCTGTTAAGCATATTGGCTGAAGACTCTGATTATCTTAAATATTAATAAAAACAAGTTTAAAACTATACATATATATATGTAGTATGAAACTATATATATAGAGTATGAACTATATATATAGTGTGTATATATATATAGTATGAACTATTTAAATAAATGAATTCTGTGTAAATAGGTATATGTAAGCAAAAAAAATGTAGGAGAATACTCAATTTTAACTAGTAATTTCAGAGTAATAAGGATAATGTGTTGGTGGAGTGAGAATATTTTACTTTTAAATTTAAATGGTTGTAATTATAAAAATTTGGAAGATTATATTTTGGCAACAGTAAAAAAAATGATGGCTAACATAATTTATATGAAACCTTGTATTTCACTAGTAAGTGTGACTATTCAGCAACTATTTACAGTATTCTGCTTCTTGTCACAGCTATTTGTAAGACCTCCTCAGACAGCCATTTTGCTTTTTTGCATTTCTTTTTCTTAGGGGTGGTCTTGATCCCTGCCTCCTGTACAATGTCATGAACCTCCATCCATAGTTCATCAGGCACTCTGTCCATCAGATCTAGTCCCTTAAATCTATTTCTCACACTGTATAATCGTAAGGGATTTGATTTAGGTCATACCTGAATGGTCTAGTGGTTTTCCCTACTTTCTTCAATTTAAGTCTGAATTTGGCAATAAGGAGTTCATGATCTGAGCCACAGTCAGCTCCCAGTCTTGTTTTTGCTGACTTTATAGATCTGCTACATCTTTGGCTGCAAAGAATATAATCAGTCTGATTAAAGTGTTGGCCATCTGGTGATGTCCATGTGTAGAGTCTTCTCTTGTGTTGTTGGAAGAGGGTGTTTCCTATGACCAGCGCGTTCTCTTGGCAGAACTCTATTAGCCTTTGCTCTGCTTCATTCTGTACTCCAATGCCAAATTTTCACAAATCGCTGTGAAAAGAGAAGTGAAAAGCAAAGGAGAAAAGGAAAGATACACCCATTTGAATGCAGAGTTTCAAAGAATAGCAAGGAGAGATAAGAAAGGCTTCCTCAGTGATCAGTGCAAAGAAATAGAGGAAAGCAATAGAATGGGAAAGACTAGAGATCTCTTCAAGAAAATCAGAGATATCAAGGGAATATTTCATGCAAAGATGGGCTCAATAAAGTACAGAAATGGTATGGACCTAACAGAAGCAGAAGACATTAAGAAGACGTGGCAAGATTACACAGAAGAACTATACAAAAAAGATCTTCATGACCCAGATAATCACAAAGGTGTGATCACTCACCTAGAGCCAGACATCCTGGAATGCGAAGTCAAGTGGCCCTTAGGAAGCATCACTACAAAAAAGCTAGTGGAGGTGGTGGAATTCCAGTTGAGCTATTTCAGATCCTGAAAGATGATGCTGTGAAGGTGCTGCACTCAATATGCCAGCAAATTTGGAAAACTCAGCAGTGGCCACAGGACTGGAAAATGTCAGTTTTCATTCCAGTCCCAAAGAAAGGCAATGCCAAAGAATGCTCATACTACCGCACGTTTGCACTCATCTCACATGCTAGTAAAGTAATGCTCAAAATTCTCCAAGCCAATCTTCAACAATAGTTCACATGAACTGTGAACTTCTAGATGTTCAAGCTGGTTTTAGAACAGGCAGAGGAACCAGAGATCCAAGTTGCCAACATCTGCTGGATCATCAAAAAAGCAAGAGAGTTCCAGAAAAACTTCTATTTCTGCTTTATTGACTATGCCAAAGCCTTTGTGTGGATCACAATAAACTGTGGAAAATTCTGAAAGAGATAGGAATACCAGACCACCTGACCTGCCCCTTGAGAAACCTGTATGCAGGTCAGGAAGCAACAGTTAGAACTGGACATGGAACGGCAGACTGGTTCCAAATAGGAAAAGGAGTATGTCAAGGTTGTATATTGTCACCCTGCTTATTTAACTTCTATGCAGAGTACATCGTGAGAAACACTGGGCTGGAGGAAGCACAAGCTGGAATCTAGATTGCTGGGAGAAATATCAATAACCTCAGGTAAACAGATGACACCAGCCTTATGGCAGAAAGTGAAGAACTAAAGAGCCTCTTGATGCAGGTGAAAGAGGAGAGTGAAAAAGTTGGCTTAAAGCTCAACATTCAGAAAACTAAGATCATGGCATCTGGTCCCATCATTCCATAGCAAATGGTTGGGGAAACAGTGGAAACAGTGTCAGACTTTATTTTTGGGGGCTCCCAAGTCACTGCAGATGGTGATTGCAGCCATGAAATTAAAAGACCCTTATTCCTTGAAAAGAAGGTTATGACCAACCTAGACAGCATATTAAAAAGCAGAGACATTACTTTGCCAACAAAGGTCCGTCTAGTCAAGGCTATGGTTTTTCCAGTAGTCATGTATGGATGTGAGAGTTGGACTATAAAGAAAGCTGAGCGCCAAAGAATTGATGCTTTTAACGTTGGAGAAGACTCTTGAGAGTCCCTTGGACTGCAAGGAGATCCAACCAGTCCATCCGAAAGGAAATCAGTCCCGAATATTCATTGGAAGGACTGATTCTGAAGCTGAAACTCCAATCCTTTGGCCACCTGATGCAAAGAGCTGACTCATTGGAAAAGACCCTGATGCTGGGAAAGATTGAAGACAGGAAGAGAAGGGGATGACCGAGGATGAGATGGTTGGATGGCATCACCGACTCAATGGACATGAGTTTGGGTAAACTCTGGGAGTTGATGATGGACAGGGAGGCCTGATAATGGATAGGGATCCCTGTGGATAGGGAGACACATACAAACACACACAGACAGACAGACACATAGACACACACACAGGCATATGTTCTTGTGGAGGTTGGCCAACCAGATGCTAAGGCCACAATGTAGATAGCCCTGAAGGGGCTCCAGGAGAAGAGAGCAGGTGCAGCTGCTTGCAGAGCCTGAGCTTTGTTTGTTAGTAAGTTAGGCCCACCCAGGATAATCTCTGTTTTGATTAACATAAAGTCAGCTCATTCGGGCTTGCTTTAATTATGTCAGCAAAATTCCTTCCCAGCTTGCCTAGAGTAGTATTTGAATAACTGGGAGGTATTTGCTACAAAGTGGCTGTCTTCCCTCTGTGTTCCCAACACCTGCTGGAGGATGTCCCTTGTAGCTCACCCTAGTAAGACACAGTAGAAAGGGTATTCTGGCAAAGGTAGTCTCATCAGTTTAATGGACTTCAGAGCCATCACAGGTGTATATGAATTTGCTGATATAAATGGTACTTGGCAAATACATATTTGTGTATCTAACTGAATAGTTTATTTGGATAGTTTTTTTAAGGAGAGAATTTTGAATTTTTCTTTTAACTTAGTGATGTTTAAAGGAATGGTAACTTACGATTTTTGAACTAAAGTTTGAATCTCCAGATAAGGACGTGCTAGATTAAGAACTGTAAAAGGAGGATAAATAGTCTGGATATTGAATGGTTTTCAGAATCTTTTATAACAGCCTGTGTATTTTAAATTTTCACTTGTTTTTTTTTTAAACTGGCAAGATTTTCAACACATTACTTGAGTTTCAGGTTAAAAAATTAGTTTTTACAGATAGTTGGGTATGAACATATCCTGGGGAATGATTCAGTATTCGCATTTGGGTTGTGTGACCACATTTGGTGTGGTCACTGTAGTAGTCAAAGGGATGGAATACTGTGACAGGAAAGGGCTGACTCATTAGCCTATCTCTGTACCAGGAGAGACCTATGTACCTATCTCTGCTCCAGCTTTTAGGGTTCCACACTGTCATCAGATACATGGAAAAAGCTAGAGAGATACTGAATTTAAACTGCAGGAATCTTCTACAGTGTTGATCACTTCCTTCTCCTTGCTTTCTCCTTGTGGACTTGGAAGTGAGAGTCAGACCTGGGTTCTTATTCAGCTACTTGCTAAAAGTGTGACCTTAGGCAAGTCACTTGCCTTTTTAAGCTTCAGGTTTCTTATTTGCAAATTGGTAAAGACAATTGTAGATTATTTAAGGATTAGATAAAAAATAGAAAATGTTTGGCATTGTGTCTGGCACATAGTAAGTGCTCAATAAGTGTTCATTTATGTTATTTTCTGTGGTGTTGGAGAAGACTCTTGAGAGTCCCTTGGACTGCAAGGAGATCCAACCAGTCCATTCTAAAGGAGGTCAGTCCTGGGTGTTCTGTGGAAGGACTGATGCTAAAGCTAAAACTCCAATACTTTGGCCACCTCATGCGAAGAGTTGACTCATTGGAAAAGACTCTGATGCTGGGAGGGATTGGGGGCAGGAGGAGAAGGGGACAACAGAGGATGAGATGGCTGGATGGCATCACTGACTGGATGGACATGAGTTTGGGTGAACTCCGGGAGTTGGTGATGGACAGGAAGGCCTGGTGTGCTGCGATTCAAGGGGTTGCAAAGAGTCAGACACAACTGAGCGACTGAACTGAACTGAACTGAATGTTATTTTTGGCTCATTTACCTATCAGTTTTTCTCTCTCACTGGACTTTGCCTCTGTCCTCTTGTGTGAAAATACAAGTTTGGTAAAACTTTTAAAATTACTTTTGGATAGAATACATAATTTATTTCAATAATATAAAACATCTGTAAACAGTTATTACATTTATTAAAGTTACTCCTATAACGAATTATTCTGATATTTGTTTCAAGATTATACCTTTGATAAGTTTCAGCCATATTTATCTTCATTATATAATTGAATCTTCAGTATAGGTCATAGGTGTAGATACTCTGAGGCTTTTTCAGTAGTGGTTTATTTATGAGGTTTTGCTGAAAAGTTTTAGCCTTAAAAAATTAGTTGTTATGTATCTGGTTGATGATAAGAGTAAGTGTCCATTTTTGACCTACTGTGCTAGATAATACATAGCTGCTGATACTAACAATTTGATCCTTTTAGGTGTTGTTTTTGTTTTATGGATAAGGAAATTGAAACTTGTATAAAAACAAGGGCACTGGAGTAAGATAGAACTGAGTTCTAAGCCTTTTGTTTAATAATCTTGGGCAGACCTTAATAGGCCAGTTTCGGTATTTGTGAAAGGGTGACAGTATATTTTATAAAGTATGGTAAGCACCTCACTTAGGGCGCTACATGGTATGTTTAGTACATGGTAGTTTCTGTTATTCCTTTGTTTTCCTGGTGCCTTTGAAGATGTTACCACTGTAATATCCTCTTAATATTTTGGACACCAAAATATCCCAAGTGTCTTTATTTTTATTAACTATACCATCTTTTCTGAGTTAGTGACTAGTACTTCACTAATGTGTTGATATATTTTAAGCATATTAGTCAATTTCATCATAGCACAGTTAATAATCTTTTGAAATCAGGGCAATGTCTGTTCTGTTCTTTATTTAGAAGCTCTGTAAAGTACGTAAAGGATGAAAAAGAAGACTTGGGATATTTCATTTATCTCATTGTGGGTATGCAGGTGTTTGATTATTTAAATGTGTTAATAATTTCCTTCTAGCAGTAACATTACTTTATGGTATCATCTTGGAAAGTAGTTTTACAGTTCCAATGACATCCTTATGTAAACATGAAGTTAAGTGTAATAAGTACAGACATGTTTACAAATTTTGTTTTGATATCAGTAATAAACTTTTTTATTCCATCTTTCTTTCACATGAATACTGGGAAATCTGGACTTAGAGCATTTCAGGAGGATTCTAGAGGCTCAGTGAAGTGGAAACTATGGGTTAAAAGTCCTTTGTATAATAGAAGTGATGCTGTTGGTCACAAAGTTTATTGAGAATAAAGAAATGATAGTCAGGGCTCTTACATCTGTATATCGAATATCTAATAATCATTGCAACAGATATTTGAAAAAATACGTTAAATTTCTTTGTTATTGAAAATAAAGGTTTGTTAGTTATTTGTAAACTGCATTCTGAGGATTTTCCAGTATTGAGGAAGGCACTGAAGGATTAATAAGAAGTTACTGAATCGGCCATAACATTGCAGAGAATCTTTTTTCATTTGTGTTCATGTAGAAATAGTCTCTAACTGTAGTGCTTATCACCTTGGCACCTGTGAAGTAGATATTGAAGGGGCAGATGCAAAAACAAAGACAGAATAGGTTATACTTCACATTAGAGGCAAAACACAATTTATTGACATCAGTGTGATCTATTTTCTTTTACATGTTTGTATTCATGAATAGGTTGGAAACCAAATTCTTAGAGCCAATAATTTGTTTCATTTTAGAAAACTTTGGTATGCTGTGAAGATCACATGAGAGACTTGTTTTTGACCTTGTAATAGTCTATATTAAGCATAACATGAATTTTGCTACTGTTGTATGCTTTATTAACAATCTGTACTCTGAAATTACTTGACTTATCATTTTTAGCTTAAGAGATTTTGGTGCCCCATACAATTTGTCAGTCTCTCTT
The DNA here is from genome assembly GCF_000754665.1 of Bison bison bison. Classification (NCBI taxonomy): domain Eukaryota; kingdom Metazoa; phylum Chordata; class Mammalia; order Artiodactyla; family Bovidae; genus Bison; species Bison bison. The sequence continues at coordinate 4,636,022 of NW_011495022.1, read as the reverse complement.
CTGTGAGAACTTCTGAGTTATTAATGTTAGCTCAAGCCTTTCATATTTGAGTGAAAATTGAAAGAACACATCATCAAACTTAACATTTTTCAAACATTTTTGATATTTCTTGATAAGCAGTTATCAGATGGACTGAAGATGTCAACTGGAGATGAGATATTAAATTCAGGCTTCTCATTTTTTGTTCAAAGACAGAAGTTATATTCAGCAAATCTAGCTACAGACATTTATGTGTAGAAGTATCTGCCTTGGCAGTAAGAGAAATGCATGTTTAATTTTTTATTGCTTTGTAAATGATCCTGTACTCTATTCTTGAACACTTTTCTTATTTTTGTACGCTTTATAAATGAATCATGGTTTTGAACTTTTCTACATCAGTAATAAAAATGAAATTTGATTGGTTAGTAATAAAGAAGGTTCTTTTCATAAAAACAATCATTTTGTCATGGCAATTCCCATTAACTGTAACTGCTTTAGCAAAATAGAAACCATAAAAAGCATTTCATTATGCTTATACACTTAGCTCTGTTTTTGTGCTGATTATATATTTTTATCTCTAAGAACTTTTATAAGCCGAAGAAGTTACTTCATGACTTAACCTGAGATGTTAATTTGGTTAGATGGTTTTATTTCCAGACTTACAGCCATTTTTTGCTGTCAATTATCTTTTAGGCTTTAGATAGCAAAAGACCTGCTTGTATTTTCCATATAATATATTTTTAGGCTGAGTATCTAGTTTGTGCTGTGTGCCCTGCTAGGTGCTGGGGTACAAAACTGGGGAACAGTTGTTGCTTTTGATGAACTTAACATCCTTGTGTGGGACACATCCACCAAAACTGATAATTTGAATACAAAGTGGTATATCCTATAATACAGACGCTAATTTAGGAAGTCTTTACTGAGTCTTTTACCTGTCTTCTCTCAAACCGAGTTAGGGGTGTTAGATATTTAGTGAACATCTGAACTCCTCTCCCTGCACCCTCACCCTCTGTCTGGCGCACTTGTGATTATTATTATTTGTGTTTTTACTCAGTTCAGATTTCATCTCCTCTTGTGAATTCTTTCCTGTCTTCCTCAAGCAGGTTATTTCTTCGAGAAGATTCCTATAGTGCTTTATACAAACCTCTGGTCTGATGCTTATATTAATGTTACTGAATACATTCTGTGAGCTTAGAGATTGTATATGGCATTTACATAGTTTATCTAGTTTTATTCTTCCAACAGCCTTAAAGGTGGGTCATTTTCCTCTTTTTACAGATGAAGTAAATGAGGCAAGAAAGATTACACAACTTGGCCTAGGTCACTTAGGCGATAAGTTGTAGAATTGGGAGGGGAACCCAGCCATGTCTCACTTCGAGGCCTGTGTTTCCCCCGACTCCCCCGTATTGTTTATTGTATTGTAAATGCTTATGTGTATCTCAGTCACCTCTTCTCACTCCCCCTGTTCTGTGCCCCCACCTACTCAACAAAATTAGATCCTAGAGAACAGTGGCAGTTTTATATTAATCTTTGTCTATTTATCATAGTCCTTGGTACATTTTCGGAGAAGGCAATGGCACCCCACTCCAGTACTCTTGCCTGGAAAATCCCATGGATGGAGGAGCCTGGTAGGCTGCAGTCCATGGGGTCGCTAGGAGTTGGACACGACTGAGCGACTTCACTTTCACTTTTCACTTTCATGCATTGGAGAAGGCAATGGCAACCCACTCCAGTGTTCTTGCCTGGAGAATCCCGTGGATGGAGGAGCCTGGTGGGCTACATTCCATGGGGTTGCAAAGAGTCGGACACGACTGAGCGACTTCACTTTCACTTTGGTACATTTTGCAAGTTTAATAACCTGTGGTAGTTCAGTTAAAGGCTTTAATATATTTTTTTCTGCCTCTCTGAGCATTTTCTTTCCCTGCATTCCTTGTTCATGAAGGGATTCTGTGATGTTTAGGCTGTATTATCTTATTTCCTGTTTATTTTGTCTTTTTGTTTTTGTTGTTGTTCTTGGGGAATCTTGCAGTTCTGCTAGGATTTCTGGAGATATAACAGATCAAATCCTCTGTAGGAAATCATTTGTCTCATGGCTACCAGAGAGGAGTGAGGCAGGAGAAATAGAGAGTTCTCTGGTTACCTAGCTTGATAGAGAGTTAATCTATGTCTAGTATTAGAACATAGTAGATACTTAAAATAACAGATTCTATTATTACAATGATTGTAATGAGTTTACAGTGGTGGGGAGGATTGCTTCTTAGTTGAAGGGACATTTATTTTACATTTACTAGGATTAGATTTAGAAAACCATTACATCTTGGAGGTTAACATTGTTAGCAGTGTTGAGGTCTGATATTTGTGTGGGACTGTCTTTTCTCAGTTTTTTGGCCAGATATTGTGCTTTTAATCTAAACCAGCTGTTTTTGTATAGCTCTGCTATTGATCACATATTCATCTTTGTTTCTGAGAAAAGCGCAGACGTGGTGTCAGTGTGTCCTCTTTTATGAATTCCAGATTACCATTTTTAAAAACAAAATTCACATTTTGAGCCCTAGCTACAAGTTTCATATCTATTCATAGTCACTTGGAGTTGGCCAGCTTTTTATTGGAAATTAATGAAAAATGATGGATCATTTTTATAACGAGACAGAGTCTAAACATAACCCTTTGAGAGGATGACATATGAATCCTTACTGAATAAGAATGGAACGTTTTCAGTTTTAGCTTGTATTCACTGTAGTCTGGGTTATTGGCTTGATGATGCTATGAATTTGTTTTCTTCACCCTTGTTAACCTCCAGAAATTTGTCTGTTTTATGAAATTGATCCTTGAGTAACTTTTTGAAATTGATCTCTAGTTTCAAATAGATAGGTTCAAATGGCTCACATTCAAATCTCATAACTACTAACTTAATTTTACTTTCCTTATTGATTACATCTAATGGAAAAACTATCATTTAACCACTTTCTGTTTCCAGAACAAGTGCGGCCTCAGTTCATTAATCTTAAAAGCTTATTCTGGAACACTGTAAAGTTGCAACATGTTAACTAAAGCATGTTTTAAAACATGGCTTTAAGCCATATCCACAAATACTTAAGTAGAATAAGATGGGCAAAAATCTTCTTGAATAAAATTAATCTACACAGATCCTTACTGCCAGTCTTTAATGAGGCAAGTGAATGAAAGGGGTGAAAAGAACTTACTCTTATTTCAGGTGTATTCCATGCCCTCTGGACAGTCTTTTTTTTTTTTTGGTGGTCACAGACCATCTTCATCAGATTTACTGGGCATGCCTGTGGCAAGTTTGGATTCTTGGCCTTCATTTCTATAGTATCAGAATCTCTGAGTTTAGGGTTTGATGGAAATACATTTTTATGAAGTTTTTTAGGGGATTCTTGTATATTAAGGGTTGAGAACCATTGTTGTAGAATGATTATAATTGCTTTAATTGTAATTAGTTATAATAATTATTACCCAGGTATGTTGATTTGTGGGTTCTGTAAGAGGTTAGCTAATACAGTTGTGTGTTCATTGACGCGGGAGCCACTACCTGACAAACCCTAGCCCTTGTTACTGATTAGCACTGACTTCGGCAAATTATTTGTGGATGTGCCTTAGTTTTCTTACAGTAAAATAGGGGTAATAGTAGTGTCTACCTCATCAAGGGCTTCCCAGGTGGCGCCAGTGCTGAAGAACTTGCCTGCCAATGCAGGAAACATAAAAGACATGGGTTCAGTCCTTGGGTCAGGAAGATCCCCTGGAGGAGAGCACAGCAACCCACTCCAGTATTCTTGCCTGGAGAAACCCATGGATAGAGGAGCCTGGTGGGCTATAGTCCATAGTGTCACGAAGAGTCAGACACGATGGAAGCGACTTAGCACACACGCACCTCATAAAGTTGTGAAATGGTTTCTATGTCAAGCACTTAAGTGCACAATAAATGCAAGAAGTGTTTTAAGATCTATTTATGATCTATAATTTATATACCTTTTTAAATGTAAAATTAAAAAAAATTTAGTATATTTATAGAGATGTGATTATTACCATAATCCAGTTGTAGGACAAACATTTTCTTCACCCCCAAAAGAAATTTCTTGCCTATATACAATCATTTCTCTTCCCAGGGCCGCCTAGTCTACCACTAACCTACTTTGTCTGTAGATTTGCCTCTTCTGAATATCTTGTATAAATGGAATCATACAGTGTGTATTCTTTAGCATGGCTTTTTTCACTGGGAATAATGCTTTTGAAATTCATCTATGTTGCATCCATCAGGTATTCTACTTGATTCTTTTTTATTGCCAAATAGTGTTCTGTGGTATGGGTATACCACATTTTGTTTACTCATCAGCTGATGGTCATTGAGGTTGCTTCCACCATTTGATTATTATGAATAATGCTGCTGTGAACTTTCTTGTACAAATCTGTATGTGCATATGTTTTCCCATTTCACATGGGTGAAATCCTAAGAGTGGAATTCTGAGTCATAATGGTAATTTTCAGAAACCACTAAACATTTTATATCCCCCCCAGCACTGTGTGAGAATTCCAAATGCTCCATAGCCTTTAAATATTTGTTACTGTCTGTCTTGTTAATTATAGTCATTTTAGTGGCTCTGAAGTGGCATCTCCGTGTGGTTTTGAATTGTGTCTCCCTAGTGACTCATGATATTGAGGATTTTTTCATGTGCTTGTTGGCCATTCATGGAGAAATATCTATTCATATCCTATGCTCATTGAAAAGACTGAGTTGTCATCTTTATTACTGACTTGTAAGCATTTTAAAATATATGCTAGATATTAGCTGTAAAATTCTTGAGGAATCTTAACTGCTGTCGCCATCACCGCCACCACCACTACCATCATCATCTGCGAAAGTAGAAGTCTAATTTTTTTTTAATTTATTTTTTTATTGAACGATAATTGCTTTACAGAATTTTGTTGTTTTCTGTCAAACCTCAGCATGAATCGGCCATAGGTATACATATATCCCCTCCCTTTTGAACCTCCCTCCCATCTTCCTCCCCATCCCACCCCACTAGGTTGATACAGAGCCCCTGTTTGAGTTTCCTGAGCCATACAGCAAGTTCCCATTGGCTATCTATTTTACATACGGTAATATAAGTTTCCGTGTTACTCTTTCCATCCATCTCACCCTCTCCTCCTCTGTCCCCATGTCCATAAGTCTGTTCTCTATGTCTGTTTCTCTATTGCTGCCCTGTAAATAAGTTCTTGAGTACCATTCTTCTAGATCCTGTATATATGTGTTAGAATACGATATTTATCTTTCTCTTTCTGACTCATTTCACTCTGTATAATAGATTCCAGGTTCATCCACCTCATTAGAACTGACTCAAATGCATTTCGTTTTATGGCTGAGTAACATTCTATTGTGTATATGTACCGTACTTCTTTATCCATTTATCTGGTGATGAACATCTAGGTTGCTTCCATGTTCTAGCTTTTGTAAATAGAGCTGCAGTGAACAATGGGATACATGTGTCTTTTTCAATTTTGGTTCCCTCAGTGTATATGCCTAGGAGTGAGATTGCTGGGTCATACGGTGGTTTTATTCTTAGTTTTTTGAGGAATCTCCATACCGTCTTCCATAGTGGCTGTATCAGTTTATATTCCCACCAGCAGTGCAAGAGTGTTCCCTTTTCTCCACACCCTCTCCAGCAATTATTGTTTGTAGACTTTTTGATGATGGCCATTCTGACCGGTATAAGGTGATATCTCATCGTAGTTTTGATTTGCATTTCTCTAACAATGAGTGATATTGAGCATCTTTTCATGTGTTTGTTAGCCATCTGGATGTCTTCTTTGGAGAAATGTCTGTTAGGTCTTTTCCCCACTTTTTGATTGGGTTGTTTGATTTTTCTGGCTTTGAGTTGTATGACTGCTTGTATATTTTAGAAATTAATCCTTTGTCAGTTGTTTCATTTGCTATTATTTTCTCCCATTCTGAGGGTTGTCTTTTCACCTTGCTTATAGTTTCCTTTGCTGTGCAAAAGCTTTTAAGTTTAATCAAGTCCTGCTTGTTTATGCTTTTATACTTATACTTTACTTTTATACTTTTGTTTTTATTTCCATTACTCTAGGAGGTGGGTCGTAGAGGATCTTGCTTTAATTTATGTCATCAAGTGTTCTGCCTATGTTTTCCTCTAAGAGTTTCAAAGTTTCTGGTCTTACATTTAAGTCTTTAATCCATTCTGAGTTTATCTTTGTGTATGGTGTTAGGAAGTGATCTACTTTCATTCTTTTACATGTAGCTGTCCAGTTTTCCCAGCACCATTTATTGAAGAGGCTGTCTTTGCCCCACTGCATATTCTTGTCTCCTTTGTCAAAAATAAGGTACCCATAAGTGCATGGGTTTATTTCTGGGCTTTCTATCTTGTTCCATTGGCCTATATTTCTGTTTCTATGCTAGTGCCATACTCTCATGATGACTGTAGCTTTGTAGTATAATCTGAAGTCAGGAAGGTTGATTCCTCCTTCTCTATTCTTCTTTCTCAAGACTTCTTTGGCTATTTGGAGTCTTTTGTGTTTCCATAGGAATTGTGAAATTTTTTTCTAGTTCTGTGAAAAATGCCATTGGTAATTTGAACGGATCACATTGAATCTGTTGATTGCATTTGGCAATATAGTCATTTTCACAGTATTGCTTCTTCCTACCCAGGAACATGGAATATCTCTCCATCTGTTTATGTCATCTTTGATTTCTTTCATTAGTATGTTATAATTTTCTGTGTACAGTTCTTTTGTCTCCTTAGGTAAGTTTATTCCTAGGTATTTAATTCTTTTTGTTGCAATGGTGGATGGGATTGATTCCTTAATTTCTCTTTCTGATTTTTCATTGTTAGTGTATAGAAATGCAAGTGATTTCTGTGTGTTGATTTTGTATCCTGCAACCTTGCTAAATTCACTGATTAGCTCTAGTATTTTCTGATACTATCTTTAAGGTTTTCTATGTACAGTATCATGTCATCTGCAAACAGTGAGACCTTTACTTCTTTTCTGATCTGGATTCCTTTTATTTCTTTTTCTTCTCTGATTGCTGTAGCTAGGACTTCCAGAACTATGTTGAATAATAGTGGCAAAAGCAGATACCCTTGTCTAGTTCCTGATCTTAGGGGAAATGCTTTCAGTTTTTCACCATTGAGAATAATGTTTGCTGTAGGCTTATCATATATGGCCTTTACTATGTTGAGAGGTTCCTTCTATGCCCATTTTTTTAAAGAGTTTTAATCATAAATGGGTGCTGAATTTTGTCAACGGCTTTTTCTGCATCTATTGAGATTATCAAATTAACAAATTGAAAGACATGTTTGTCTTTCAATTTGTTAATATGGTGTATCACATTGATTGATTTGCGTATATTGAAGAATCCTTGCATCCCTGATATACACCCAACTTGATCATGGTGTATGAGCTTTTTGATGTGTTGCTGAATTCTGTTTGCTAAAATTTTGTTGAGGATTTTTGCATCTATGTTCATCAGTGATATTGTCCTGTAGTTTTCTTTTTTGGTGTTGTTTTTGTGTGGTTTTGGTATGAGGGTGACACTGGCCTCGTACAATGAGTTTGGAAGTGTTCCTTCCTCTGTAATTTTGAAAAAGAGTTTTAGAAGGATAGGCATTAGCTCTTTAAATGTTTGATAGAATTCTCCTGTGAAGCCATCTGGTCCTGGGCTTTTGTTTTTTGGGAGATTTTTGATCACAGCTTCAATTTCAGTGCTTGTAATTGGAGTGTTCATAACTTCTATTTCTTCTTGGGAAAGGTGAGTGCAGAAGAATTGAAGCATTTGAACTGTGGTATTGGAGAAGGCTCTTGAGAATCCCTTGGACTGCAAGGAGATCCAACCAGTCCATCCTAAAGGAGTTCAGTCCTGGGTGTTCATTGGAGGGACTGATGTTGAAGCTAAAACTCCAATACGTGGGCCACCTGATGCGAAGAGCTGACTCATTTGAAAAGACCCTGATGCTGGGAAAGATTGAGGGCAGGAGGAGAACGGGATGACAGAGGGTGAGATGGTTGGATGATGTCACTGACTCAATGGACATGGGTTTGGGTGGATTCCGGGAGTTAGTGATGGACAGGGAGGCCTGTGTTGGTGATGGACAGGGAGGCATGCTGCGGTTCATGGGGTTGCAAAGAGTCAGATACGACTGAGTGACTGAACTGAACTGAACTTGGTTGAGTCTTGGAAGGTTGAAGTTTTCTAAGAAAGAATAGATATGCCAAGTTAAATAGAGGTAGATGAAGAAGGTTTATATACATTAAAGATTAACTGCTAGGAGAAAAAAACAGTAGGAAAGGCAAAGAAGGGAATAAATGTAAAAAAAATTAAAAATTAAAAAAATATTTAAAAAATTAAAAATTAAAATTATAAAAAAGAAAAGAAAGAAAAAAAAGGAAGAAGAAAGAAAAAAGGAAAAGAAAAAAAAGGAAAACTCCACAGAACTGTAAAAGCCCAATGTAGAGGCAGAGGTTTATAACATCAATAAAAATTGTGACTGAATATACACATATACATATACACCCATAAGCAAAATCAAAACAGTCCAAGAAAAATAAAGTACAACAGATTGACCCAGCAAACAAAGAAAACCAAAAATTATATCTCCCAGACAAAACTAACTAAAGCAAAAACTGGAAAACAAAACTAAAGCAAGGTGCCAATTGGGGAATAATGCAATGAAAATAAAACTAACAAATATGTTGAGAGGAAAGAAAGAAAAGAAAGAAATGCAAAGTTAAATAGAGGTAGATGAAGGAGGTTTATATGCATTAAAGATTAACTGCAAGGGGAAAAGAACAGTAGGAAAGGTAAACAAAGGGATAAAAGTAGAAAAATTACAATAGGTTTAAAAATATTAAAAATTAAAATTATAAAAAAGAGAAAATAGAAAATGAACAAAGAAAGAAAAAAGGGAAAAAAAGGAAAGCTCCACAGAACTGCAAAAGCCCAGCTTAGAGGCAAAGGTTTATAACAACAGTAAAAGGTGTGACTGAATATATGCGTATACATATGCACCCATAAGCAAAATGAAAACAGTCCAGCAAAAATAAAGTTCAGTAGATTGACCTGGCGAACAAAGGAAACCAAAAATTTTATCTACCAAAACAAAACTAAAGCACAAACTGGAAAACAAAACTAAAGCAAGGTGCCAATCGGGGAATAAAGCAATGAAAATAAAACTAACAAATATGTTGAGGAAAGAAAGGAAAGAAAGAATAGATATGCAAAGTTAAATATAGATAGATAAAGAAGATTTGTACACATTAAGGATTAACTGCAAGGGGAAAAGGACAGTAGGAAAAGCAAACAAAGGAATAAATGTAGAAAACATAATAGGTTTTAAAAATTAAATTTAAAAAAAGAGAAAAAAGGAAAACTCTGCAGAAATGCAAAAGCTCAACAGAGAGGCAAAGGTTTATAACAACTATAAAAAAATGTGACATAAAAAAGCAAAAAAGCACAAAAGCTTAATTAGATTTCATAATGCCAATAAAATCGACAACTACAACGAAGCGGGTGAAAAAAAGGAAAAAAATCCAAAAG
>NW_011495022.1:4605000-4626378 GCF_000754665.1 Bison bison bison | reverse complement strand
TAAGAACAGTAAATGTTTTTCTTGAGTCACTGCTGTCAGAGTCCTTTCCCTCTCTGGGAGTCACAGTCCCCCTCACCTCCCTAGGATGCCCTTCAACACTGTGCTGATCTCTGGACCTGCTGTGGGGGCAGCTCAGATTCTAATCTGGTCCTACTCCTGTGTTTTCTTGCCTCCAGTGTCCACAGCTGTCAGAACTAGTGTGTTCTCTTTTGTGGGAGCTCTCAATGACCTTTTATATATTCCGTAGACATAGAGTCTGCCTAGTTGATTGTGTGGATTTAATCTGGAGCTTGTACAGCTGGTGGGAAGGTTTTGGTTCTTCTTCCTTAGCTACACTGCCCCTGGGTTTCAATTGTAGTTTTATTTCCACCTCTGCGTGTGGGTTGTCCACTGGGATTTGCTCCTGAGGCTGCCCTGGAAGACTTGGGTTTGCCTCTGTGAGGGCCAGTTGAGGTGGTGCAGCTGCTTGGGTTGCAGGGGTTCTGATGGCACCAGGTACTCAGGGGAGTTGGTGGCTAGAGCAGAAGGAAATACAGTGCTCTAGAAGGGTATGCAGTATTGGCCCATATGTTCCAGTATTCTTGCCTGGAGAACCCCGCTCCCTGACAGAGAAGCCTGGCAGGCCACAGTCTACAGGGTTGCAGAGTCGGACGCTACCGAAGCAACCCTGTGCGCATAGATGCAAGACTTTTCTTGCCTGTGGCAGCTCTGCCCCAGTGAGAGTTGAGTGTGAAGGTGGCGCAGCTGCTTGGCTTGCGGGGACTCTGGCGATGCCAAGTGTGCAGGGATGCAGACTGCCTCCGCTGCAGGAGTTATGGCCCTATCAGAGTTTTTTTGAGCCTCTTGGAGTTGGCAATCAGAAGGCCTCTTTGGCCAGTCTTTCTATGTAGCTCTGCCTGTTCAGGCACTGAGAGGGCTCCCTTGCCTGGGGTCCTTCTCTGTTGTTTGGTGCATTGGGCACATAGAAGGGCCCCCCTGGTTGGAGTCCTACTCTGTAGATCAGTGTGTCAGTCACTTAAAGGGGCACCCTGGGTGGGATCCTACCCTGTAGTTCAGTGCGTCAGGCATTTGATGGGCCAGCCTCTCTATTGTTCAGGTGCTGATGCTGGTGTGTGGGGTGAGAGAGGCTATGGTGATGGCTTAACCCCTACACATGACTCAGCAGTATTGCCTTGCTTCCATGGCTGCCTGGCTTTCCTCCACAGGCATTTCCCACCATAATCTCCTCCCTCATATCCCCTCGATCCCGTCTCTTCGCAGCCAACAGCAGCCCTCACCCTGGGATTGCTCCACAGTTGCTAAACTCCAGCTCCCAGCTGTTGCGCTTTCTAGAGGACTTGAGTCCCTGTCCCGGGTATGTGTAGCTGCAGCAAGGACTGTCTGATTCTCATTCCATTTAGGCTACCACAGATCAGCTGTTTCTCTCTCAGCCTCAAATGTTTCTCCTCTGACTTAGACAATTGCCCCGATGTGGGGATTGGACCCCTGTTTAGTCCTTCTAACCTGTTTTTCCCCCTAGTTCCTTCATCCTTCCGAGTTTTGCATGGTTTCATATATTCTTGTCCACTGGTCAGGTACTCCTGTCCACTCTCAGCCAGCGTTCTGCATGCACTTCTGTGTCTGAAGATATATTCCTGATGTATCCGTGGAGAGAGATGTGCTCCACGTCCACCTACTCCTCTGCCGTCTTGTTCTCTTTCTAGGTGGATTTTGACCAGAAGGAGATTTTTATTGTTCTCTAGTTTCATTTGGGCCCCCATTTTGGTTGTAAGGAGGAAGTTCTGCCCCTTACTAGTTTTCCTGAATTTTTAATCAGTTTTGCTTTTCTTCCTCTGCTTCCTGAATGTCAGGGTATTAGAACCCATTTATCTAATGCATCACTCAGTCATATATCCTCACTTTGAGTGTTTTTAGTCTTTTGCTTACCACTTTGTTACAAATGAGTAGGTGGTTGGAGATATTGATGATGGGTTGGTGAGACTGATGATTTATCTGCTGTGGGCTCAGTAAATTGGCATTCCTTTGGCATTCTGTAGATTGTGCACTGTGGTATGTAGTTCTTAGTTGTCTGTAACATGTTGATAGAGTTAAGACTTGTTACGAGTGTATCATGTGTGCATGCATGCTCAGTTGCTCAGTTGTGTTCTACTCTGTGACCCCATGGACTGTAGCCTGCCAGGCTCCTCTGTCCATGGGATTATCCTGGCAAGAATACTGGAGTGGGTTGCCATTTCCTCCTTCAGGTTGGAATCTTTCCAACCCAGGGATCGAACCCGTGTCTACTGCAACTCCTGCATTAGCAGGTATATTCTTTATCACTGAGCCGTATCAGGTAATCCTTATTGTTATCTTCAGATGGGCTCGAGTATTATAAAAAATATGGAGATGGGCCATATGGTACCACTGAAGTCTAAGTACCTTAAAGGCAGGTACTTGGTTTTCTTTATAATTTTATCCTTAAGTTCTTAGACTGGTGCCTGGTACATTATATTTGGGGGAGGGTATATTTTTTATATATATAAGTATATATATAAAATATGTGTGTGTTCTGTGAATATATGTTGAATGACTGATAAAACAGATTTGTAGAATGTAGCTAAATTTACTTTCTAAAATGAAAACTACATACAGTTTACTACATATATACAACAAGCAATAAAGAATATTCAGTGAATTTTGATGTCAGTCAACACGTTTTTTCTCCTTAAGGACTGATGGATCAAGCCAAGGAAATGGTTCTAGTGTGGATCTTCTTTTAGAGTTTGGCAGTCCCTTTGTTGGAGAAGGCAGTGGCACCCCACTCCAGTACTCTTGCCTGGAAAATCCCATGGATGGAAGAGCCTGGTAGGCTGCAGTCTATGGGGTCACTAAGAGTCGGACACGACTGAGTGACTTCCCTTTCACTTTTCACTTTCATGCATTGGAGAAGGAAATGGCAACCCACTCCAGTGTTCTTGCCTGGAGAATCCCAGGGACGGGGGAGCCTGGTGGGCTGCTGTCTATGGGGTCGAGCAGAGTCGGACACGACTGAAGCGACTTAGCAGCAGCTGCAGTCCCTCTGTATTTATCTTACACTTCTCCAGTCTGTCTTAGAATGTCTGCTTCTTGCTTCAGGGCCCTTATTTCAATCTAAGGTAGTCTTTAATTTTTTATCTGTACTTCCTTGCAGTTTATTTTTTAAGTGGCTCCTATGAATGTGTCCTCCTTCCCCCTACTCATGTGTTGAAATCCTAATCCCCAAGGTGATGTTATTAGAATATGGGGCCATTGGGAGGTGATTAGGAATTAGTGCCATTATAAAAGAGATCCCAGAGAGCTCCCTCGCCCCTTCCACCATGTGAGGACCTGGCAGGAAGTCAGTAGTCAGTGACCTGGAAGAAGTCTTTTACCTGAACCCAACCGTGCCTGCACCCTGATTTTGGACTTTGAGCTTCCAGAACTGTGAGAAGTAAATTTCTGTTGTTTGTGAGCCACTCAGTCTATGGTATTTGTTATAGTAGCCCAACTGGACTAAGAGAGTAACCTTACCACTGTGTTACAGAATACTGCCTGTCAGTACTTTAGGTTTATGGAAATGACAGCATGACATTACACCTCTCCATTCTTTTTAAATTTTCTTAAAAATTGAAATATAGCTGATGTGCAATACTGTATAAGTTACAGGTGTACAACATAGTGATTCACATTTTTAAAGGTTGTACTCCACTAATAATTATTATCAAGTATTGGCTCTATTCCCTGAGTTGTAAAATACATGGACCACTGTCCCACATGTTGAACATTGATCTCTGACTGTTGAGGTGATTGGAGAATGGTTTTAAACTCCTGTTAGGTGAAGAGTCACTTCCTGCTTACACATCCTCTGTAGTATCATTAAGCATCCCCTAAGAGACAGTGCCTCAGGGACATTGTCATTTAATCATTTCATGATCACTGTTATCTGGGATATAGTGTTATCTTTGAATTGTACTATAATTTGAAAATTGAATTGCAGGTTTAATAGTTCTTAAAATTCTAGTTTTGATAAGGTTACATGTCATTATATTTTAAGTCTAAATATCTTGAAAATCTGTTTTAAATGAAGGCTTCATATCATAACTTCCTAAAATTTACCAGGTTTTGAACTTAGTGGCTATGTTGATATCACTGAGATCATCAGTATAGTATTTATATCAAACTAGTAAATATATTTCCTTTTCTCTGTGTGTCTTGCAGCAACTTGTCCATGTTTAAGAGCTGCCAGATGTTCTTTGAGCATTTTGTTATATTAGTAGTATTTGCATTTACACCTTTGGCAGAAAGACATCCAAATTTAGAGACAGGTTACATGTGTTTCTTACTCCTTTTGTATTACACTGTCTAAATAGTCTTTGGAAGCTGAAGAGATGACATCTATGGGCTTTTGGAGTGTAGTTGCCTAAGGATAAACTGGGTTTGACTTCATTAGTGCACTGATAGGTTTGTGTAGAGTTATTATAGCATTAATCAATTTGATGGATTGGAAATATGACAGTACTGAAGCAGCATGTATTATTAGTGCCTATTATTCTACAAATTATGTCTTCACCTATATTCATATGCCAGAGGAGTCATGTTGTACATTAAGAATGCAGAACTTAAAAAAAAAATCAACAACAGGGCATCTCTTTTCACTGCCCTTTTCTTGTCCTTTTAGATTAGATCATCAAGAGGTGGACTTTGGAACTAGACTTGTTTATTAGGTCATAGCACTTTCATGCTGTGAAATGAGTGGAATACCCTGAATTGAGTGGAATAGACAGACCATCTGGCACCAGAAATACTTATCACCCAACTTGATACTTGAGAGAATACTGCAGGTAAAATGGAGTATTTAAGAATCTTAGGTGTATACATGTTAATTTGTTGGCAGTAGTCATTTCTCTAAAAGTTGTAATGGATTAATAGTAAAGAATGTTGGTGTTTTTGTTGTCAAGTTGCTCAGTCGTGTCCCACTCTTTGCAACCCCATGGACTGTAGCCTACCAGGCTCCTCCCTCCATGGGATTCTCCAGGCAAGAGTACTGGAGTGGGTTGCCATTTCCTTTTCCAGGGGATCTTCCTGACTCAGGGATCGAACCCGGGTCTCCATCATTCCAGGCAGATGCTTTAACCTCTGAGCCACCCGGGGGTTGATAAAACTTAAAAGTAGTAGGTACCTTAAAGAGAATGAGAATCAAATGTGTATTTTGGGGGGCTATGAGAATTATTTTACCGTGTATGCATTTCTAGCATAAATTTGTTTAGACGTTATTTATTTTATGTTAAGGTTTTCACAAGTCCAAGAGTGTGTATTCTCTCTCTTTCTAAACTTGCTTTTCCTCCAACCTAAATACTTATAGGAGATAGAAATTATCTATGAAAAGCTTTGAAATTTATTTCCATAAAAAAGCCCTGTATCTCACTAAAGGTTGCAACTTTAAGAGGAATCAGCTTTGCTCCTAGTGAAAGAGACATTAGTGTAAAATTCTCAAGATAATTTTACCTAGATAAAATTGGAAAGACAGTAAAGGACAAAGGGGTTAAAAGACTTCTAATAGTGTTATTGGAATAGGAAGTGCTGAGGTGCTCCAATATTTGCTTTATTTCTAGATGTTTTAAATTTATGCCTATAAAATAGTATATTTCTTCTTTATAAAAATGATAAACATTTTCATGGATCTTTTGCTAGGGAATGGGACATCATTGTAATGTTTAAAAATGAATTAATATAGGTCACTAAGAATGTCTTAGTGTAAGTTATTTCTTTGATATGAAAATGAGATAGTAGTTTCTGATTGTAAAAGAATTAATTTCTGAAAGGTGAGTAATTTTACTTTGGAACTCATGTGATAAAGATTAGTTTTTAAATGATACTTAGACCAAAATAATTTAAATATTGCTTAATTTGAATTTCATGTTTTTCCATATATTGTACATATTGTTATTAATATTGTATTCAGTTTGGGGCAGTTGAGAAGCTGAGTCTTTAATAAATACTCTCAGGATCATGGGAATTTTCACATTCTAGGAACTTACTGCCTAGAAAGGAAGATAAGATATTGACATAATAATAGAATAGAGTAGAAAGCAATATATGATATAAGACAAGTGCAAACTGCTATGAGCAGTATAGATAAAGGAGAAATTAGATTTGTTTAGTTACAGAAGCCTTCTTGATGGAGGTAGCATTTTAAGCTTGGTCTTGAAAAAGGTGTAGGATTTGGGCATGTAGTGGGAAGAAATATTCTGGGTAGAGGGTAACAGTTTAAGCAAAGTCTCTGAGGTGAGAAAGTATAAAGTGTATGGGGGAAATTTTAAATACTCTGGTAGAATGCAAGGGTCCTATTATTAGATGGTTGGGTAGTCAGGTATCCCCCCCACCCCACATTAATTTGAGTGTGTTCTTTCCAAGCTTTTTTTGTGATCAAAGAGATGATTTCAGTAGAATAGAGGAGGACTTGTCTTTGATCAAGGATATGTGAATGGCTGAGTTCCCTGATGAAACTTCAAATAAGTAGTTATTTAATTTGAACCGTGTTTTCTAAAGTGGGGTTAGGTGTATATACAGGGGTTTTGTACTAGATAATCCTTTCAAGTATGGAAAAGAAATATTGGAATTTAGGTTTCAACTTTTTTCAACTGTTTTCTTTTTTAGTGTGTTTTATAATGTGCATGATTCACTAGGTTAGGAATACCAGCCATATGATTTCCAAATCTATTTGGGTCTGCTACTCAAATATTTTATTGATGGGGATGAGAGATTTTAAAAAGTGGTAATTCCTAGGTTAGAGTTAAAGAATATGGACAGGGAAATAGTGAGATGACTTGTCAGATGGTTGAGGGCATCGGTGATGGTCTTAGGAGTATTACAACAGTAATATCCAATGGACATTATGTTTTTGATATAAAATAGAAACAGATTTCCAGTTTTAGGGTAAGTTTACAGGATTAGATTCTGCCAGCTATATCAGGGAGCCGTTTAATATTTTTATAGTTGTGTTATTGGCTGTAGAGTTGGAGTTCTCTGGGGCTTCCTTGGGGGCTCAGTTGGTAAAGAATCTGCCTGCAATACAGGAGACCCAGGTCAGGAAGATCTCCTAGAGAAGGAAATGGCAACCCATCTCAGTATTCTTACCTGAAGAATTCCATGGATGGAGAAGCCTGGTGAACTGCAGTCCATGGGGGACTGTAGAACTATAGTCTACAGTCTACAATCGTAGGGTCAGATAAGAGCGACTTACACTTTCACTTTATCCAGAGAACCCCAAAGTGTGTGTTAGTCTCTCAGTCATATCTGACTCTTTGCGACCTCCTTCTCTAGAGGATCTTTCCGACCCAGGGATCAAATCTGGATCTCTTGCATTGCAGGTAGATTCTTTACCATCTGAGCCACCAGGGATAAAAATTTACCTTTTTTGGCCATTTTGTATAGTTTTCTTGTCTTTTCTGCTGCATTTTTAGCCTAAACAGTACAGAATCATTAACAATAATGATAGCAGTAATAGTAAAAACAAACATTTATTCAACTAACATTTACTGATTGCCTATTTGGCACTGGGTTCTAGGAATGAAAGTGAAAGTGAAGTTGCTCAGTTGTGTCCAACTCTTTGCTACCTTGTGGACTGTAGGCCATCAGGCTTCTCCATCCATGTGATTTCCCAGGCAAGAATACTGGAGTGGGTTGCCATTTCCTTCTCCAGGGGATCTTCCCGACCCAGGGATCGAACCCGAGTCTCCCACATTGCAGGCAGACGCTTTAACCTATGAGCCACCAGGAAAGCCCTCTAGGAATGAAGTGGTAAGCAAAAATCAGAACTGAACACTGAATTCATGGGGCTTACATTCTAGTGGGGGAGATAAACAAATAGTCCTCAAATCCCTGTGAAAATGTTGACGGGGATTGTCAACATATGGTAAGTGGTACAAAGGAGTGTACATGCTATTTAAGCTTGGAAAAGAGAGGGTTTGAGTTATTCTAGAGGTCACTGAAGTCTTCCCTGAGGACAGGACCAGCTACATAATTTGTAGGGCCCAGTGCTAGATAAAAATGTGGAGCCCCCTTGTTTAAAAGAATTCTAGGACTGCCATAGTAGACTGATAAACTGAGAGTAGAACCCTTCAAGTACCAGCCCTGCGCAGCTGCTCAGGTTGTATGTCCATGAAGCTGGACCAGTGTAAGGAAGTGATGTTTTTGCTGAGATGTAAGGACACAGTGGGAGGGGAAGATTGCTCCAGGGTAAGGGAAACACTCTAATGGCAGAAAGAACCTCTTGATGAGGGTGAAGGAGGAGAGTGAAAGAGCTGGCTAAAGACTAAATATTAAAAAAAAACTAAGGTCATGGCACCTGGCCCCATTACTGCATGGCAAATAGAAAGGGAAAAGGTGGAAGTAGTGACAGATTTCCTCTTCTTGGGCTCCAAAATCACTGTGGATGGTGACTGCAGCCATGAAGTTAGAAGATGATTACTTCTTGGCAGGAAAGCCATTACAAACCTAGACAGTGTGTTGAAAAGCAGAGACATTACTCTGCCGACAAAGGTTCACATAGTCGAGGCTATGGTCTTTCTAGTGGTCATGTGTGGTTGTGAGGGCTGGACCATAAAAAAATCTTTTGAACTGTGGTGCTGGAGAAGACTCCTGAAAGTCCTGTGGACAGCAAGGAGATCAAACCAGTCAATCTTAAGGGAGATCAACCTTGAATATTCACTAGAAGGACTGATGCTGAAGCTGAAGCTCCAATATTTTGGTCATCTGGTGTGAACAGATGACTCATTGGAAAAGTCCCTGATGCTGGGAAAGATTGAGGGCAGAAAGAGTAGGGGGTGTCGGAGGATGAGATGGCTGGACAGCGTCACTGATGCAATGAACATGAACTTGGGCAAACTCCAGGAGATGGTGAAGGACAGGGAGGCCTGGCGTGCTGCAGTCCATGGGGTCGCAAAGAGTTGGACACGACTGAGCAACTGAACGACAACAACAACAAAGGAAACAGCTTAAATGAATTTCCGACGCAGGAAGAAACATGATGCATTCAGAAACTGGGTGAAGGCTAGTGTGGCTGATGTACAGAGTGGTTGGAAAAGAATGATGAGGCCTGAGAGGTAGAGAGAGTGATGTGTAAGGTCCAGTTGATCTTTATTCCAGAAGCCACAGAACCGTTGAGGTGTATTAAGCATAAAGTCTACTTTTGATATGGTAATTATACCAGTATCTTGTATCCTGACAGCCTTGGACAATGTTCTCTCTCAGTCCCCATTTTTTAATCAGTCTCCTTTCCAGAAACTTTTAGTCTCACCTTCTATATTCTAAGGCTGGTCCTTCCTTAAGGCAAGTCTAAAAAGGCTCTTCACATCAGGGAGAGCTTTTGGTGGTAGAACTTGCAAGTAGGATGAGTTGTGAAATTTTATTCTCTATTGGATTAGTGTGGTCTAAAACATTTTAGGTTGACTGAGGTAAAACTAGTAAGAGATGAAAATGTTTTAATATTGTTTTAAAAAGATTTTTGATTTTAAATGCTGAGATATTTAAGGCTTTTATCAGCACTATGATTTTGAATTTTTCATCTCCCTCTCTTTTATACATGATCAAGGGCAAGGGTGGGTATTGACTTGCCTGACCTTTGGAAAGAGGAGTGGGGAATAATCGTATTTTTGGACTTTGTCTTTCACATAATGGGCATTCTTAATGAAAAGGCTTTATATAATATTACCCAAACCAAGAAATAGGCTTTGTACTTCGTTATGTGTGTATAATGTTTATGATTCCTAGACTTACTTATTATGAAGGCTTATTTCCTAGAAAGATAGCTACATGGTTGATTTGTAGATCCAATGCCATGCCACACAATTTAGGATTTTCGCTGTTGTCTCTCTATTGAATAACACACCAGTCGTTTCTTCTCCCATGTCATGCTTAAAATGTGAGCAGATTCACATAGGTGATGCACTTAAATCAATGATGTTTATATTTTCTGAACTTCTCATGGGTGAGATCATTCCCTGCATACTCTGCCATTTCTTGCCTTCTGGTCTGTGGGCGTACTGGAATTCCAAGCTGTTGAAATAGCATGGTTATATAGGTTTATATCAGCTTTCCTTCCCTTTTTAAATGAAATGTTCTGTTTGTGACCCACTCCAGTATTCTTGCCGGGAGAATCCCGTGGACCGAGGAGCCTGGTAGGCTACAGTCCGCCGGGTTGCAAAGAGTCAGACACGACTGAGCAACTTCACTTTCTCTTGTTTCTTTTTTCTGTTTGTGAAGACAACATCAAATGTTTTGGCAGAGTTACTTTCTGAGAATTTATTTTCAGTAATAGTTTCTGAGTTAGAGCAGAAATTAGATAAAGGAAAATATACTCTGCCAACCCCATTTTCAGCTTTAGGTTCTTAATGACAACTTCAAAAACATAATTTTTTTTCTTCCTTTCTTTATCTTTGGATTTGCTGGGTCTTCGTTGCCGCGTGGGCTTTTCTCTGCTTGCTGTGAGCGGGGGCTACCCTTTGTTGTGGTGCAGGGGTTTCTCACTGCGGTGGCTTCTCTTTTTGTGGAGCATTAACTCTGCATCTGTAGCACGTTGGCTTCAGTAGTTGTGGTTCCCGGGCTGAGGAGTTGTGGCATATAAGCTTAGTTGCTCCGTGGCATGTGGAATCTTCCCGAACCAGGAATCAAACCCATGTGTCCTGCATTGGCAGGCAGATTCTTTACCCCTGAGCCACCAGGGAAGCCCAGTTCAACTCCTTTATTCTTATTTGTGGTTGAGTAAATACTTTGGCCACCTCATGCGAAGAGTTGACTCATTGGAAAAGACCATGATGCTGGGAGTGATTGGGGGCAGGAGGAGAAGGGGACGACAGAGGATGAGATGGCTGGATGGCATCACCAAATCAATGCACAAGAGTTTGGGTGAAGTCCGGGAGTCGGTGATGGACAGGAAGGCCTGGTGTGCTGCGATTCATGGGGTCGCAAAGAGTCGAACACAACTGAGCGACTGAACTGAATATGTTACAAGATTTCTTTTAAATATGCTGGTTGTATTAGATCAGGAGAATGGGAGTGGGGCCAGTGATGATAAATGAATTTTTAACTAAAAATTTTTAGTTAAAATTTCATTTAGCTAAACATATAAGTTCCTGTTTTTATGAGACCTCTGGTATTGCAGAGTAGTGGCTTTAGCTTCTGATTTATTAAAGAACACTTCACTTACATTCAGCATATATTTAATGCTAAATGTATGTTACTGTGTTTTGAAAATTTGTAATCCATGGTCTCGTATGTACACAAAATAGCTAATCAAAAATTAAAATTATCAGAATATTTAATTAGAGCACCCTAGTACCTTAACCGGAGAAGGCAATGGCAACCCACTCCAGTACTCTTGCCTGGAAAATCCCATGGACGGTGGAGCCTGGTGGGCTGCAATCCATGGGGTCGCTAAGGGTCTGACACAACTGAGCGACTTCACTTTCACTTTTCACTTTCATGCATTGGAGAGGGAAATGGCAACCCACTCCAGTATTCTTGCCTGGAGAATCCCAGGGACGGGGGAGCCTGGTGGGCTGCTGTCTGTGGGGTCGTACAGAGTCGAGCACGACTGAAGTGACTTAGCAGCAGCAGCAGTACTTTAACATATTGATCAGTAAAACTTTGATTAGCCAGAATGTTTAGGGAATTGAGTGATAAGCTTAGTATCCGTTTTCTTTCCATGCATGATTAATGAACACCAACTGTATGCAAAGCTTGGCACAGTGTGGCATACACAATGCATGTGACACATTTTTGCCCTCAAGGAACTTAATTTCAGTGTCTTTGGAACTTTTGTAAATTTTATTCCTTTGCTTTATTGCTTTAATAAGATTAATAAATGCATATAATTGAATCTTTGATGATTCATTCATTCATTCATTCACATTCATTCACCTCACAAATGAACCTCACAGTATTGTTCTCATATGAATGTATGGTGTAGGTATGCTGACCATACAGTTTATCCCAAAAGGTTATTTTTGAGTAGTTTGCAGATGTCAGCTTGTTTTTGTTTCCCTACCTTTTATTTTTAAAACTGTTAACACTGGTAAATTGGATTCTTAATTGAAATTTTACTTTGTTAAAAGGTTTACAGTAACGTAGTAAGTATTTAATTGCGCTGCCTTTTTGGTATGTGAGTTGAAGTTCGGTAGCTTTTATATATATGTATACAGACAGTCTCCAACTTAACAATGGTTTGACTTAGAATTTTCTGACTTGACAACAGTGCAAAAGTGATATGCATTCAGTAGAAACTGTACTTCAAATTGTGAATTTTGATCTTTGTCTGGGCTAGTGATGTGTAGTGAGATACTCTTATCTTGATGCTGGGCAGCTACAAGGAGCTGGAGTTCCCAGTCAGCCTGAAATCTCAAGGGTGAACAACTGGGACACTTAAAATAATTTTATACCTATAAAATCTTTCTGTTGTCACTTTCAGTACAGTATTCCATAAATGACATGAGATATTATCAATACTTTATTATAAAACAGGCTTTGTGTTAGGTGATTTCGCCCATCTGTAAGCTAATGTAAGTGTTCTGAGCACATTTAAGGTAGGCTGCTGCTACTAAGTCACTTCAGTCGTGTCCGACTCCCATAGACGGCAGCCCACCAGGCTCCCCATCCCTGGGATTCTCCAGGCAAGAACACTGGAGTGGGTTGCCATTTCCTTCTCCAATGCATGAAAGTGAAAAGTGTCCTACTCCTAGCGACCCCATGGACTGCAGCCTACCAGGCTCCTCCATCCATGGGATTTTCCAGGCAAGAGTACTGGAGTGGGGTGCCATTGCCTTCTCCATTAAGGTAGGCTAGGCTAGGCTATAATGTTTGGTAGGTGCGGTATCTTAAATGCATTTTCAAGTTACAGTTTATAACTCACGGTAAGTTGAGGAAGGTCTGTAATATTGTAGATAACTGTACAAAACTGTTAATTATTTGCTTGGTGATTTCATGGTGTCCCTAAGTATAATTTTGTGTAGCACAGACCAAACCAAATTTTACAGTTTATAATAATTACTACAACTTTTTCTTTTCATTCTAAAGTAGAAGTAAAAGCAAATTAAGGTGTCCACCTCCTACCCCCTCCTAAGACTAAGTGAATACATCTTAAATGATCATTCTTAAAAGAAAAAATGCTTCATGTGTATAAATTTCTTTTTTAAAAAACCAGCTGGAAGTATATATTAAAAAATAATTTGTTGCTGTGTCACAGAGACTGCATTAGTTTAAACACCATAAGAAAAGTTAATCAAATTTCATATATTTGACTGACTTTCTTGCTGACAGCAAATATAGTTAGTGTGTTAGAATTGGTGATTTTGATGTTTTATGGATTTTACAAAGAATTCAGCAAATAATATCCTGAATATTCTGTCTGTGGAGGCATTGCTTCTTATATGCAGTTGATTAGACAAATTCAAATCTAGGGCTTTTTCCAAGCACTGGTAGGTTGCTAATACTCTTTGTTGCTGGAGTCTTTGCTAGATGAGAGGTTAAGAGTCAAGGTCAAGCCTATTAGGCCTAAAATGAGCTTCACCAGCTTTATTTCACATTGTTCTGATAGGTACTGCTTCATCGTATTCTCTGTTTTTGTGAGATGATGTTGTTGGGTTCAAGGCAATTAAACGTAGACAACAGGATTCCCCTGTTTAAATACTACCAGGTTATAAAGAAAGATGCACAGCCTGATATGCATAGATTTGATTCTTTCATAAAGTGTCTTCTGAAAATTTACTTAGTTAAAAGTTTACAGTAAAATATAAATACTGTTTCACTATTTTTCTTTTTGATAGTGAGCTGAAATTCAGTGTCTTTTTATATGTATGAATGTAATTTTGGATATGTCTGTGTTTGAAGAAGACTAAAGAATAGTAGCATATAAGCAGTTTAATTTTTTTAATTTTCACTTTTGATTGGGCAAAATGTCTTCCATTTCCTCCCCATAAAAAATTAAACTGCCACCAAACATTCATTTAAATGAAATTATCTAACCTGCTTATATAGATTCTCATAGAATCTACAGTAATGTGACTGGTTGCCATATTTAAGGTATCCTTGGTAATTTAATCCTTGGCAGTTTATGCTTGACATTAAATGCTCTAGGCAAATGTATGTGTTTATTAATTTGGTTGGTTATTGATATATTTTTTCCCTGTGTACCTGTTTCCACAGCTGCAGAACCTTGGCCTGAAAATGCTACATTATATCAGCAGCTGAAAGGTAGGTGCTTATTCCCCATTAAAAATGGCTTCATATCAAAATATGTGTGTTCAGTCATGTCTGACTCTTTGTGACCCCACGGACTGTAGCCTGAGGCTCCTCTGTCCATGGGATTCTCCAGGCAAGAATACTGGAGTGGGTTGCTAATTTCCTCCTTTAGGGCATCTTCTCAACTCAGGAATCAGACCTGCATCTCCTGTGACTTCTGCATTGACAGGTGGATTCTTTACCACTGAACCACCTGGGAATCCCAGATATATCAAATACATATCAAACATATCAAAATATATTTATTACAAAAAACACCCATTGATAATGCAATTTAATGCAAAAAGAACATGAAACATAAAGAAGGAATTCCCTTATATAATTTGTCTAGGAGATTTTACCTAAACTTGTATGTGCCAGTGTAAACCAACTCTTCATGGTCTGTAAGGCGCTTAGTTTATTATTGACTCATTATACTGGCTGCTGCAGGCAGGGTAGTATGATGTGGTTGCAGGAGTAGTTGGCAGATTTACTGCGCCAATAGCTGACACAGCAGATTTTTGAAGTCCTGTGGTAAAGTGGGCTCTCAGTAAAAAGGAACTGTTAAAATGTATAGGCTAGGATGGTTCAGCCTCCCTTTAGCAGCTCTTCATATATCATCAGATCACATTATGGACCCCATTTGGGGCTCAGCAGCCTGCTACAGTTGTCAGAAGACTGCAAAGTAATGAAGACTAATAGGCAGCAGCCCTCGTCTTCTAAGCATGGAATTTTTATTGCAGTGAACTTGTCATCTTTCTTTTGTGTGACAGATCTAGACACACTGTGCAATATTAACTGTAAGCTGGTTTTATACGAGTTTGAATGCTTTTAACTAGAGAGGTTTGAACAGAGATGCTATTTTACTTAATGAAAGGGATTATTTCTTAAAAACTTGAAGAAACCTTTCATTTTTAAGTGAGCAGTTTTACATACATATTGCTGATAAAATACAATAAGTGATCAAATAGATTTAGAGGAAATAGTCTTCGTTGTTATTTACATAAAATACTTTAATCCAAATTATAATCTTGTAACATTGATATAGAACTTGATGATTGCGCTTTCTTTTTAGAAATAGGAATAGTTTTTTAAAATAAAAAACATTTATACGTGTATTTTACTTGTTTAGTAGTTACGCTTTTGACTCAGACCTTTCATTGTATTTCTACAGGGGAGCAAATTTTGCTTTCTGACAATGCAGCTTCTCTTGCTGTGCAGGTAAATATGTAAATAGTGCAGTATTTTTTTTACTTTTTGCTTTTGGTTAAATATGCTAGTATTGATTATTTGGGTTGATTTCTTCATTTATAGGCACAAACCTATTTTCTAACTTGTAAAGATTTATTCACTACGTATTTAAGTGTCCTTATTGTACTCATTCTAGCCTTAATCCATTTGGTGGTTACGAAGCAGACATATTTTTCTTCAGCGACGCCTTATATATTTATTGATTACATTAGTGCCTGTTATCCCCAGACCACTTATTGAATATAATAGCTCTTGGAGTTTTATATCATGGTTGTGTAATCCAAAAGATTTGTGGCCCTGTAAACTTTAAACTGCACTATAGGAAGAATAGGATACTTGGGGATTGTTTGCTTTTAAAGAAAAGAGAAATGTTTATGTAGATTATGGAATTACAAATATTGAAACATTTTGCATATTTAGCTGCTCTTTGTTTGGTTAGCTTGCATAGTTTGAATCACAAAGAGTATTTTAATGAGTAGCACCTAAAAGATAACTTAGAAATTTAAGACATGCCATTTGTTGGAAATGAGATTGTGAGCTTCTGGAGGACAGAAAGAAAAGAAAGAGGGACTGCTTTTGTTGCATTTTAGGCATGATGCTAGGCACTTGGGCATCTTGTGTTTTCAACACAACTAGGTATCTTCTGGACATAATAACTATGACTGTTACACAGCCATAGTATGTCATTCAGTACATTTTACTTTTAAGTTGGAGAAAGAAGGAAAAGATAGAAGGAAATGTGTTTGAACAATATTTGTATGAGTATGAGTATTTTTAAGTTTCAAGTTTTTTTACTTCTTTTAGAAGATTTGTATATTTTTACCAAGAATATAAATTTTATTCACTTACGTTTATCTTTAGGCACTAGTACTATAACTAGTGTATTTTCTTGTGTTAATCTTTGAGAAGCAGAAATTCTCGGTTGGTTATATTTAATAAATAAGTACTTTATACTTGCTTTTTGGCAGGGGGCATAAGGAAGTTGGAGTTTGTTTAGTTTTCAAATACTAATAATGTAGTGCCTAGCATATGAAGTGTGCTCAGTAAATACTTGTTGAATGAATGGTTTACAAGTGGGGTAGAAGCAGTCTTGCTTGATAACTGATAACACAAGTAAATTATTTGTTATGTATGAAATAATGTCTTCAGTCTTTATATTTTTGAGAAGATAGCTTCAGGGCACAGTGAATATTTTAGTTGAAGCACTAATTCTTAACCCTGTTTTAGTTGCCATTTTGGGGATAATTCTTTCAGTCTCATGAAGCTATGGGATATTTTTCCAGAAAACATTGCAACACACACAGATATAGACATACCTAGGCAATTCTGCATATGGTATGAGGAGGTTTATTGATCTCCCAGCTGAAGCTCTCTGGGTATCCTGTATGAAGAGCCTCTAAAACTGAAGAATATTAGTTTAGGAAGTACTACAGTAATTTTCACCAGTAGGAATGTTATTTTGGGTAAGAGTAGACCAGTGGTTCTTAGCTGAGGAAGGGTTTCAGACCCCCAGAGAACATCTGACAGTGTTTAGACATTTCTGATGGTCACAGCTGTTGGGGAGGCTGTTTTTGGCATCTGTTGGGTAGATGCCAGGGATTCTGTGAAACAGTGCACGAGACAGTCCCGCCCCAGAAAGAATTATCCGACCCTAAATGTAAACGGTGTCAGTGTTAAGAAACCCTAGAATAGATGGCTTAACTAGTTTTTGGCATAAACCAAGATATCGGTATATTACCGTTAAAAAAATTTAACATTTTAAATAACCTGGAGAAGGAAAGAAAAAAGAAATCTCAGTGTGTACCTTCTTTAGTAATTCTGTTTTTATGGTTCTTATTGATTTATTTTCTCAACATTCATCTCAAATCATAGTTGCAATTAAAGCTAAGACCAGAAAATAAGAATCTTTTAAAATGCAGAATTTTGCATAAATATTTTAATTTTTTGTTATCCTACACATGTCACTTAGATGATGAATTAACCAGCATATATTAAAAATTCTTGGTTTTCTTCAATATTCTTTGACTTGACAGCTGATAGTAGCCATGACTATAAATGTGACTTTTCCAGATATCTGATGTAAACTTTATGGAGTAATTTTCTTCTATATAGTGGATAAGTATTCATTTGGAAGAATCAGTTAAATGTATAAAATTGATCTAACAGTGTGACAGGTATCCATAAGCTGGATATTTCCTAGAAAATACCAGATATTAAGCATTAGATACTTTAGTAGTTAGCCACCTAAGCCATCAGGAAATTTAAATTTTACATACCACATAGGCTTTGCATTTATTATGTTCCTGGAACTAAATGGTTAGAGTTTTTTTTTTTTTTTTTGATTAAAGAAACCTCTTTATGATTTCAGTTTAAAACAAAATTAAAAAAATTTTCCCCTATGGCTGTTATTTTTGTCTTAGATTTGCTTTCCTTCTTTCATCCACAGAGTATTGTTATTACCTGAAGTGTTTGCCTAGTCATAAAATAATCTTGTATGTTGAATATTATGAAGTATTAGAGTAGTGTGTCCCTCTGGTTCTCACAAGCAGTACTGTGTGTGTGTGTGTGTGTGTACACATACACATATATGGCAGTGCGAACAGTGTTATACATACACAAACATTAGGGAGAGAAATCTTCCATTTCATAGTATTACTTCCACTTTGAAGCTTGTATTGATTGGAAAAGAACTTTGATAACAATTCTCTGTTACTATCCTTTCATCCCCTAAACCAACTGCCCGATAGATACATAATATATATAATGTTGCCCACATAAATGTAAGGTGGTGGCCGTTGTTTAGTCACTAAGTCATGTCTGACTCTTCTGACCCCATGGACTGTAGCCCGCTAGGCTTCTCTGTCCATGCAAGAATGGACAGGCAAGAATATTGGAGTGGGTTGCTATTTCCTTCTCCAGGGGATCTTCCCGACCCAGGGATTGAACCAGCTTCTCCTGTGTTGCAAGTGGTCTCCTGCATTACAAGTGGATTCTTTACCACTAAGCCACCAGGGAAGCCCACTCACATATGTATAATAGTTTAAAATTTTCTAGTAGCCACACTAAAAGAAGTAAAAAGAAATGTGAAATCAATTTTAATAAATATATTTTATTTAATATTGTCAAATATTATCATTTTAACATAATATAAAGTTTATTAACAGGATGTTTTTCCTTTTTTTTTTTATGTTAAGTTCAAAATCTGATGTGTGTTTTACACATCTCAGTTTGTGCCAGCCACATTTCAAGTACTCGATAGCCATATGTAGCTGACAGCTCTCATATTGGACAGCACATGTCTAGAAATACTGTATAAGCAAATATATATGAACTTCAAAGTTTTCTGCAGAAAATACTTTATTTGATTTTTCTTCAAGAAATTTATGTCTTTACGAATTCAGTATCTCATCTTTTATAGCAGATTCCACAAGTGAAATGAGTAAATAATCTCTGTTCCTCAAATAATCTCGGATACCTCAAACATTACTGTTTGTTTTAAGTTTCCTCATCTTTAAAATGCAGGTATAATAGAAGCTGTCCTACTGGATGTCATGAAGATTGAATGTGTTAAAAAATATATGAAATGTGCATAAACATTAAAGCACTTAGAAGAGCACCTGGCATATTATAAACATACGGTGAATATTGGTTATTTCCTTCTTCCCTGGTTCTTTGACAGAAGTACACATTATCAGTGTCAGCAGCAGGAATGAAAGCTTGCAGGCTTTGTAATACCTAAAGTGATTAAAGCAAATGTTAGGTCTAAGAATTATTTTTGGATGTATTTAAATCTATAAGAACATTAATAATTTTTCTAATCATTCTTCCATTGTATGCCTAAAAGTTGTTAGTGTAGATTGCTTTGATCAAACAAAATATTATTTTAATAGTATTTACTAAATAAGCCCTGTTTTAGAATTAAGTATTGAATGCTTTTGTTGTTTAAGGCACTCTTTTTAAAGAGCTTTTCTGAGAGACATCTTATTCAATCATTACCATGACCCAAGTGTATGGTACTTGTTATGAAGCTCATTTTTAAATATGTGGAAACTGAAGCGCAGGAAAAGTCTGGCCAAGGTCATAGAGTCCATAAATTGTGGAGGTAAAGAGACACCAGCAGCATTGGCTGAGTGCCTGCTGCATGCTAATCACTGTGCTGAGCATTTAATTCTTAGGAACTCACTTAATCCTTATAATAACTGTATGAAGTCAGTGCTGTTAAAATCCCCCTTCTGCAGATAATACTAATAGAACAACAATAATAACTATAGCTAAAATTTATACTGTACTTACTCCATGTGCCAGGTCTTATTATATATACTTTAGGTATCATAGATAATCCTCACATGCAGCCACCATATGAGGTAAGTAGCATTATTATTATCATTTTACAGATTAGGAAGTTGAGGCAGAAAAGTTAAGCAGTTGGCCCAAACTTATATAATTAGTACTTGACAGAGCTGGAGTGCAAACTCAGGGAGTCTGGGTCAAGTCTATGCTTGTAACACTTCGCTGCATACCAGTTCAGTGTGTGATACAGATCTTTGGAGTTTTATCTAAAAATAGGTAGATAACTTAATTCAAAAATCATTTCTGACATTTCCTAGAAAATTATATATAACAATTTATGGATTACATTAAGATGTGAAAGCTGTATTGCAGCTTTTGGATCTCTAAAATGTGAGGAAGGTAGTCTTACCTATATTATGGGTTATTATGAAGTTCAAGGTAGGTAATGGGAAATTGTTTTGAAAGAGGTGAAAGCAGTATAATTACAAGATGATGTTGCCTGAATTAGTGCCTGTTTCTCAAGGATTTGTGCATATTTTGTGAATGTATAATAAAATGTTATTTCTAGTAAGTTTATTAGAAAGAATAGGATTACAAAATTCTATTCTAGAAAGGATTTTGTTTCATATATATGAAACCAATTTAAAAATAAAACTATTTCCCTTTTTTGTATGGCTTAATCTGAATACTGTAAAAGTTTAATTATTGAATTTATTTTTTAGACAGTGTCTCAAACTGATTAGTAGAATGCTGCATGAAAAAGTAGTCTTACTTTTTACTTCTGCAGTTTTTACTTACTTCCAGTAAGAATAACATTTAAGCTCAGGTTAAGGGAAGTGTCCCTATTTTACTTAATATTCTTATTTTTTCCTATCCTTTGTGAATAAATACTTAATCTCTAAAAATGAAAGGGAACACAACAGAAAAACACTGTATTCTTTCTGTTGAATGTGTTTTAATCGTTTAAAAAGTCAGCATTTTTATAGGCTGCATTAATACTGGACCACAAACACTAATGTGTTAGTTAGATATGCTGATAAATAGCTGACACTTGCTTTTTCCTTTTTTGCAAATGATGCCTTTTAGGTGGACATATTAATTTGAGGTTAAATGGTAATGATATCCTGATGTTGTGATTGGGGAAGAGCAGAAGAGAGGAGTATTTCTTTTCTTTGAGACTGCAGGTCAGTTGTGTGGGGAAACAACTGTGGTTAAGAAATTACAGCCCTGTAAACTTGTTGTATCATTCAGATGGTCACAGTGGACAGCTTACCTGCAGAATTTTAGAGGAAATGATTTTGAATTTTCAATTTGTTTTAATACATTTTTTGGTTTGCTGGTTATGTGCAGTTTCCAAGTGTCAGTTTAAAACTGCCTTATGATCCAGAAATCCCACTGCTGGGCATACACACTGAGGAAACCAGAAGGGAAAGAGACACGTGTACCCCAATGTTCATAGCAGCACTGTTTATAATAGCCAGGACATGGAAGCAACCTAGATGTCCTTCAGCAGATGAATGGATAAGAAAGTTGTGGTACATATACACAATGGAGTATTACTCAGCC
>NW_011495022.1:4587017-4604900 GCF_000754665.1 Bison bison bison | reverse complement strand
ACTAACGCATATATATGGAATTTAGAAAGATGGTAACAATAACCCTGTATACGAGACAGCAAAAAAGACACTGATGTATAGAACAGTCTTTTGGACTCTGTGGGAGAGGGAGTTGGGTGGGATGATTTGGGAGAATGGCATTGAAATATGTATAATATCATATATGAAACGAGTCGCCAGTCCAGGTTCGATGCACGATACTGGATGCTTGGGGCTGGTGCACTGGGACGACCCAGAGGGAGGGTATGGGGAGGGAGGAGAGAGGAGGGTTCAGGATGGGGAACACATGTATACCTGTGGCAGATTAATTTTGATATAAGGCAAAACCAATACAATATTGTAAAGTTAAATAAAATAAAATTAAAAAAAAAACCCTGATATAAATACAACAGGTAGGAATGCACCAGTGCAATTATTTTAATAGAGAAGTAATAGAATGCTATTTTATGTAAAACATTTTAAAATTGATACAACTTTCTTAAAATTTCATAAAGGATACAGTTTTAGTTTTTTAAAGTATGTTTATCCTTTCCACTTTAATCATTTTCTGCAAAATGAGGCTCCTGTGTTCCCTTTCAGGATGAGAAGGAAAGCTAAGGGTGGAGAGAATTCAGTGAATCCTTTTCAGTATTCTAAAATGAGCAAAATGCAGGCTGCAGATGTTTCCTTGATTTAAATTCTTCAGATTGAATGTTACATTAGGTTACCTTTTTAATCTCAGAAGTATTACAAAGTATTTTGGTGATATATGCTTATAGCACCTGTAATGATTTAAATGTACAAAACGTGACCTTTAAAAAAGATAACTGTGAGCTTAAATTGCAAATAGAATTTAGCAGATTAAAAAAATTCTCAGTATTAATCCCTCAACACATAAATAGTATGGTATATGTAAAACATTTAAATTAATCTTACAAAATTTGTGAAAATGAAGTATATTCAAAACAGAATTAGATGGATATTAGGGTTGTCATTATTAGTAATTAGTGAAATAATGTAAAATGGTTACACAGGGTAATAGTTTGCTAATATCAGTATCTACCTAACTTAGCAAAAAATTTACACTCCTGTAGTTCTGAGAGATTACAAATTAGAATAACAACCATAGACTTTTTCTGTTTAAGAAATAAACAGCAAGCAGAATTTTAAAATTTGTTGCTATTAAACAGAACAATAAAGACATAGCAGTAAGATGGAAAAAATGACAGTCTGTTTTCTTAAACAGAAAAAGGCTAGAATTCTTCATTATTAGATACACAGTATCAACATAATCAATCTAGTAGCATTATATTTGAGCTGAAAATACACTTAAATTTGAGGTCATACACTACCCCATGTGAGTGAAACATCTTTCATATAGTTCTAAGATGAAATTACCCTTGAATGAATAGCATCTTCATTTATCTTCAAACCTCTTCTGTGCTTTTAGTGAATCTACTCTTTCAACATTCTACAACAAGAATTACATTATACCATTATACCAGAGTATTTCTGCAGTGTGAAATAGATTGGTTTGGAAAATGAACCTGGCTTTGCTATAAATTACATTCCCAGGTACAAAGGAATTTGTTATTTTGTCTAAAATAGTCACAAATATAATTAAGGTCTTAATTTATGTTAACTACAAATGTGGCTATTGCTTTAACTGGATTAGGAACTTAATCTGTCACTTTAAGAATGATACCTAACACTTTTCATTTGTAACCTTTAGATACATTATTTCAATTATAGGGTCTACAGTTGTTTGATGTAAAAAATGAATTATTTTAAAATTTGTTCTTGGTTTTTAATTTTAAAACATGTCTCTTGGTAAGGTGGAAAGTAATCCTTCAATTGTCACAGATTTTCCTTTGTGTCCTGGTGAAACAAGATATGAATTAAAATTTGGAATCATTTTAATTTTGTGCCCTGAAAATGGCATTGCATGATTTAGAAGAGTCCTTAGTGAGTTCTTACCTAAAATATTTCAAATTTAATTACGAAATGAATAGAAGCTTTGTCCTAAAGAGGAAAACCTGAGGTCTGCTGTCTGTGGATAACTGGTAACAGCTGAGCTGAAAATGGATTTTCTCTATTTAGAATTTGGATAATTTTGTAAATTTTAAATTTATATACATTTAGAAACTATGTTTACAATCTCTTAAATTCCACAGTGTTAATCAGTGTAAAGCAGTGTAATAAGTTTTAAAAATTTATGAAAGACAATTCTTTAAAATTTTGAGTTATTTTAATGTTTTTATTGGCAAGCAATGTTGATTTTTTTGCTTAAGTGCAATTAAAGAGTATTGTTTTGTATTTAATTTATAAGACAAATATTCCTTCTGTTTTGGAGCTAAAGAAGGGGAAGGAAATTAATTGTGTTGTTCATTGGTAAATGATTCAGTATTGAGTTTATCATTAGGTTAAAAAATGAAATGAATACATTTTATATTGCTGCCATCTACCACTTAGTTTATCCAAGAATTTTAAATTTAGTGGGTTTGTTGTTGTTGTTATTGTTATTTTTCTCAGTTGGAATATTTATTTTATCTGTGAATCATGGAACTTCACAACATTCATAGGAGCTTAGAAAAAAGTAGTTTCTTGTCATTAGGCCCAGATTGTTCATTGAATGCCAGTTATGTGACTGGTATTTTATTAGGTTCTTGGGTTACAAGAGTTGCTTCTGAATCTTTAACTACTTTATAACTCTTTTACTTAAATTTTGACTCTACAGTTTACATTTACTTATATTTAATTCTAACAGGGAAAGTTTATACCTTTTCCTGTTATGGTCGTGTTTTTTTGTTGCTTTCTTTCTGAACTTGATTTTTTTCTACAGCTATCAGGTATGGGTATATCTAAACTTGAGTCAGATATTCCAAGAGTGGTATTCAGGTGAGAGTTGTGTTAATTAGGAAGGTCCTCTTTTATGTGATCTGTCTCATATGTGCTCCCAGTAGCATTTCTTGTTTTTGGTAACAAAGTTTCTCTGTTTAAAACTTTTTGTGTGTATTGAATTGTAGTTTCTGATGATTTCTGCATAGCTAATTTTTTTTAAAGTTGAATTCCTGTTAGTGTTTTTCTAAAACATTACTTGTTTAAATACTTCTGATTTTAATAGGAATCACATTGATCTTTTTAATGCAGTGAGCTTTGGTACTATAAAATCATGAAATGCTAATCTGTGTTGTAGCTTACTCATTTTCTGTGAACTTGGGTATGTTTTTATTTTTATGGATATCTGTGTCTTATTCATTACGCAAATGTTTATTGAGAATCTATGGTGTGCCGAGGATAAAGTAGTGAACAGGACAGGCATGGTCATTTTGTACTAATGGAGCTAATGTTCTGGAGGGGGAGGCCTTTTATCGGTTTCATCAGTGCGTGTGACTTTGAAAAGTTATTTGTAAAGTAGAAGTTTATGTCAGTATTAAAATATCTTCATTCTTACTTTTGCTTTGTTGAATCGAGTATGTATTGTATAGGCTTTTGGTTATATTCTGTTTATTCTTTTAATATCTACTTAGAGGTTTTTATCTTAGTATACAGTTTTTCTATTTTGATTATAAATAGTTACAGTATATAATCATTATTTATTTACCCTTTTCTCTTAAGGAGATGTTAATAGGTAAAGTTTTCTTTTGAAATCACCAAGGTTGAGAAGTCTTTTTTTCCCCACAGATAGATCTATAAGTATTTATTATTACTAATATTATTACTACTAATTTTAATAATAATATATTTATTAAAATACTGTGTGCCAGCTGGTGTGTAAAGTGTTTCACATACAACACCTCAGTTAATCTGCCTAATAAATTGTCTTCCTTTTAGAAATGGGGAAGCTCATGAGGTAAAGAAACTTTCTCAGACTAACACAGGCATCAAGATTCTTCTCTGAGATGGCTCACTGGGAGGCTTCTGCTGTTAACTCTTACTGTTCTGTATTGACTCTTAAAAGACTAATGCAGAAGTTTCCATTGTTTTAAAAGACACTCTCGTCTTCCACTTAAACAGCTTGCTTCTTAAATCTCTACTCTGTTAGGATCCATTAGGTTCTGCTGCCGCACTTAACCAGTGACAAAGGAGTGGGAGTGTGCTAATAGTAGCTGGGTTATAAGAGTGGTATGGCTTATGAGTCAGCAGCAGCAAGTCAAATTACTTTAAATGATGATAAGGACAGCATCTCAATGAGGGAGCATCTTCCCTGTGCAGATGCAGCAACAAGTGTGGGCCTGTTGTTGGCTGGCTATGTTTCCATTCAACCAGGGTTGAGCCCTTTTCACCATTTCATAAACTGAGTATTTTAAATTATCTTACCAGAAGCCTTGCCACCATGTTACTAAAGAATTGCTGTTATAGAATCCGTCTATATTCCTGATGCTCTTTTTAAAAAAAATTTATTTTATTGAAGTGTAGTTGATTTATGGGCTTCCCCAGTGGCTCAGTGGGTAAAGAATCTTCCTGCAGTACAGAAGACACGGGAGACACAGGTTCGGTCCCTGGGTCGGGAAGATCCCCTGGAGAAGGAAATGGCAACCTGTTCCAGTATTCTTGCCTGGAAAACCCCACGGACAGAGGAGCCTGATGGGCTACAGTCCAAAGGGTTGCAAAGAATCAGACACAACTAAGCACGAAGGCATGGCGTAGTTGATTTACAGTGTGTTCATTTCTATTGTATAGTAGAGTGATTCAGTTATGTATATATATATTCTTTTTCTTTTTCCATTATGGTTTATCACAGGATATTGAATATAGTTCCGTATGCTATACAGTAGGACCTTATTGTTTATCCATTGTGTATATAATAGTTTACATCTGTTAATCCTAAATTCCTAATCAATACCCCCTCCTTGCCCCCAGCCTGTTGTCAACCACAAATCTGTCCTCTGCTGCTGCTGCTAAGTCGCTTCAGTCATGTCCAACACTGTGCGATCCCATAGATGGCAGCCCACCAGGCTCCCCTGTCCATGGGATTCTCCAGGCAAGAACACTGGAGTGGGTTGCATTTCCTTTTCCAATGCATGAAAGTGAAAAGTGAAAGTAAAGTCACTCAGTCATGTCCGACTCTTTGAGACTCCATGGACTGCAGCCTACCAGGCTCCTCTGTCCATGGGATTTTCCAGGCAAGAGTGGGTTGCCATTGCCTTCTCCAATCTGTCCTCTATTGCCATTCTTTTATCTGCAGTGTGTGTTAGGTTTTTCCCCAACATTTAAGCTGCTAGTTTTATCATCTAATCAAAGCAGTTGCATTGTTATCTACAATAGCAGCTTTTGAATATAGGATTTAAGATATTTGTAAGGGTCAAATTGATCGGTAACAGATTGTTCTTATTTCTCTAGACTCTTGGCCTTAATTTTAATTGTATGTAAATGAAATATATTTTATTCCACAGAGTTATTTTTTTTATAAAGTATCTGAGCTGTAGTTCCCAAAAGGTATGATTCAGAAGTAATTACTGAAGAAATAGAGTTTAAAATCTTCATCGAATATCATAGGTGTCATCTTCTGGGACTGTTTCTAGAATTTCTCTTATTTAAGTTCCCAATGAATGCTATTTCTAAAAAATTTTAGAGTTAAGAAAAATGTATAACCTTTTTATCTTTACTTTTCCCTTTTTTGTAATAGCAGTTGGTGACATATATCCTTTTTAGCTTGGAATTAGAAATTTTGGAGTTGCTGCTCATGTTAGTGGGTATTTGAGTTCCTGTCATTTGATTGCATGGATGAAGTTGCTAGGAGCATCCTTGTATGTTAGTGGCTCTATGCCTCCTTTTTGGTATATTTCTGGGAAGGGGGATTGTTGGCTGATAGAGTAGGCATCTGCTTAGTAGTCAGTATTACTAAACAGATCAAAGTGACTCATTTATACTCCCACCAGCAATGTATGGGAGGCCTATCACACAAAAAATGTATACTGTCCCACCCTACCCCAAATCCTGATACCCAGAGACAACATCTTTCAGTTCTTTTAGCTGTATTTTTTCCCTTGGGTATTTACTGCTATAATTTCGAAGTAAGATGTTTATGTTCCTGTTGGGGTCCTTTAATGGACCGGAACCTGGTGGTCCCCAGTCGATGATAAGAAAGTAAAAGAGAGAGCCAGAGGGAGGGAGAGAGAGAGAGAAAAAGAAAGAAAGACATGGGGACCCAAGCTCTGATGGAGCAGAGGTGCTTTAACGATGTTTCTGTGAGTATGTGTAGGCTGTTGTACAAGAAATTTCTTTCGACAATGATAAAGATCAGAAAACCAAACGTACAGCAACCATTACCAACGGAACAAGGGATTAATAATGGTCACAAGGTCAGGAGACAATCCATATCTCAAGAAAGAGGATTGAGACTAAGCAGTTTTGTCATAAGGAGAATGTTTACTGAAGGAGATTCAAGCCTGTCTCATCTTACGACCTCAGTCCTGGGAGCGGCTTGCCGTTCCACTGGTTTCTGGCAACAGAAACTGGTAAGGAACAGAGGATTTATGAGAAACAGCATAGGAATCCACCTGTTAAACATTCCCTGACAATTCCCCCTTATTTATTTATAATATTTGTAAAAAGGGTTCTCACCTTTTGAGTTTGTTTAGTTTTAACAATTTTTGCATGAAGGCAACGGTAAACGACAAATATAATTGTCAAGACAATCACCAAAATTACAGTTCCAGACCCAATGCTGTGAGTAATGCTTTGAAACCATCCATGTGGGTCTAGCCTAGATAATTGATCAGGTAGTTGTTCAGCTAAAGTTTTCAAATTAGTGGAAGAGGACAGATTTTTAGAAGAGGTTTCAAAGATTTCTTTTTGTAATAATGAGGCATTATCATGTATGTTTTATAAATGAAATTTGATTTGTTCCCAGTTGTAGGCACTATTATTGAATTGAACAAGAGTAGAATTCCAATCACATTTTAGCATCACCTGTTTTTGTAAATCTGTTAATTGATCTCCAACCCATTTGATGGCTGTTTTTAGTTCCTGTATTTCATCTTGAATATCCTCATCTATCTGAGCCTGAGTGGCCCACATAGTATGAGCGTCTTTAGTCCAATTTTGGATAAAATTGTGTGTTTGAATTGAGGTTTGTAAAGCAACGCCAGTGACGGCAGCAGTGGTGCAAATAGCTATTAATCCCAGAATGCCAAAAATCACCCATCCAATGAATCGTTTAGATCGCCGGAGCAATTTAGTAAGTAACTGGGAAGCAAATCCAGCCATGGGACCTTCTTCCCAGGGCCACTGGAGATTTATTGGTAATCACAGACTACTTCGAGATCAAAGAATCAAAAGGGATTCATTTCTTAAGGAAACAGAAGAGTTTAGACGAGTATATAATTTGCAATTTATACAAGTTACAGAACGTAAAGTCTTATTGAATTGTAAACTTCCTATAGCTAGAACAAAAGGAAGGGGAACACAAGCTTGTATGAAATATGATTGATTATAACGAAAGAAATAGTTTCTGTGACTATGATTGGTCCCTGTGAAATGTCCAGTCCAAGTCCCAAGTTCTTCGGTGCTCGCAGCAAGTTTCCAGATGTCCCATTGTTCAGGCCCAATGTGTTTATCGAGGATGATTCAAGGACAAAGGGGGGCCATTCCAGCATCAAGCCACCCAAGAAGTCCTTTGTCATGGTAATGCTCCGTTGTACTGTTAGTAACCTATGCTACTTGACCTGCCTCTTGAGAAACCTATATATAGGTCAGGAAGCAACAGTTAGAACCGGACATGGAACAACAGACTGGTTCCAAATAGGAAAAGGAGTACGTCAAGGCTGTATATTGTCACCCTGTTTATTTAACTTATATGCAGAGTACATCATGAGAAACGCTGGGCTGGAGGAAGCACAAGCTGGAATCAAGATTGCCGGGAGAAATATTAATAACCTCAGATATGCAGATGACACCACCCTTATGGCAGAAAGTGAAGAGGAACTAAAAAGCCTCTTGATGAAAGTGAAAGAGGAGAGTAAAAAAGTTGGCTTAAAACTGAACATTCAGAAAACTAAGATCATGGCATTCAGTCCCATCACTTCATGGCAAATAGATGGAGAAACAGTGGAAATAGTGAGAGATTTTATCTTTTAGGGCCCCCAAATCACTGTAGATGGTGACTGCAGCCATGAAATTAAAAGATGCTTACTCCTTGGAAGAAAAATTATGACCAACCTAGATAGCATATTAAAAGTAGAGACATTACTTTGCCAGCAAAGGTCCGTCTAGTCAAGGCTATGGTTTTTCCAGTGGTCATGTATGGATATGAGAATTGGACTGTGAAGAAAGCTGAGCGCCGAAGAATTGATGCTTTTGAACTGTGGTGTTGGAGAAGACTCTTTAAGAGTCCCTTGGACTGCAAGGAGATCCAACCAGTCCATACTAAAGGAAATCAGTCCTGGGTGTTCTTTGGAAGGAATAATGCTAAAGCTGAAACTCCAATACTTTGGCCACCTCATACGAAGAGTTGACTCATTGGAAAAGACTCTGATGCTGGGAGGGATTGGGGGCAGGAGGAGAAGGGGACGACAGAGGATGAGATGACTGAATGGCACCACTGACTCGATGGACATGAGTTTGAGTGAACTCTGGGAGTTGGTGATAGACAGGGAGGCCTGGCGTGCTGTGATTTATGGGGTCGCAAAGAGTCGGACATGACTGAGCAACTGAACTGAACTGAACTGATGCTACTTGAGTAGCATAGTCACACATAGTGCTGTTAATATCATTTGAGCAGGTACATACCCACATACCGTGGGTCCCCAGTCAACAATGGTGTAATTGGCCATAAACATTAATTTCCCTAATTTAGCTTGACATTCATCTCAATAAACAGAAGTATATTTAAAGTTTTTATAAGTAAACCCCTTACATTTTAACTTTTGTCCTTTCCCTAGAGTTTTGGTAGTATTGACATGGTTTTTATAGAAGGACAGGGCAGTAAACGGTCCAAGCGATGTGTGGAAGTTCCTTTTTGGAGGCAGGACGAAAGCCCATGTTTGTCGACTAACATTAATACATAATTTTGTTGGGCCCATGCATAAAGGAAGGATTTCATAGCCTAGAGAAATGTTAATTAGTCGTCTTCATCAGAATGAGAGGTCCCCTCCAAGCTCCAAGGAGGGGGCATATGTGTTGAGTCATTAGTGGATATGATTGGTCCTATATCTGTCCATTCTATAACCTACAATAAAGGGGGGGAGGGGTTAGGTATATAAGCCCAATAAGTGTGATCAATCAAGTGATTCTGAGTGGGGGAAGCAAAAGCAAACAAAGCAAGCATAGCGAAAAAATATTTTCAGAATTCGGAGGCATTCCCTATTGAGAAACCAGATTTTCAGCTTGATTCAGTTCAGTTCAGTTCAGTCGCTCAGTCGTGACTGACTCTTCGTGACCCCATGAATTGCAGCATGCCAGGCCTTTAGTAAGGGTTTTTATCTGTCCCCAAATAGGGAGATCGTAAGGTTGATGATGAGTGCGGCGTTTTTTGGAAATTCTTAAAGCCACCATGGCTTGTATTGGAATTTCTTCCTCTTGGGGTTTTTGTTGTTTCGTCTCTAGTTTGCATGCTGGGGGCCCCCTTAGGTTAAATCTTCCAAAGAGGAAGCCATGTGAGTTCGTTGGATCCATCTGGAGAAATACAGGCATACTCCTTTCCCTGTAAGATTAGTTTCCTAGATTTCCATTGATTAGTTAACCCGTCTTGATACCAAATGGGCAAAGGAAGGGAGGTGTCCTTCAATGTCTCGAAATGTTTTTCTGCTTTTGTGAAAATATCTCCTTGTGGTAAGCTTAAAAAATTTAAAACAGATGAGGCTATATTAACAATAGTCATAGGCTTAAAGAATATATTGCGTTGGAATCTAGTAAAGTCTGCTCTGGATAAGGAAGATAAAAGTGTTCCTGTGTATTCTCCCTCATTTAATTTTTTATTTGTAGTTTCAGTGTGTAATATGTTTGTTTAATTATGTCTTGTGGTTGTGGATTATAAGGAATGTCTGTAATCTGTTTAATAGAGAATGAAAGTAAAAATTGTCTGAACTGCTTAGAAGTATAGGCAGGGCCATTGTCTGTTATAGAATTAGGTGTTCTCATTATTGCAAAGTAAGCTAACAGGTGGGTTATAACATGTTGTGTGGTTTCACCTCGGAGAGGTCTGGCCCATATAAAAGAAGAATTTGTATCCATCAAGACATGTAAGAAGGAAGAGGAAGAAAGTTCAGGGCAATGAGTTACATCCATTTGCCATAAAATTCTCTTTCATTTGTCATAAACCTTCTTTATATTTCTGTATTCATCATTTTATTTGCTATTTCTTATATCTTTTTATTAAAGCATATATCTTTTCTTTAGCAACTATGAAGTGTCTTGCATATTAGCATTTTCTAGATTGGTGAATATATTTATTATATTATATATATTATATATTTCTTAATAATATATATATATTTATTAATAGTCTAAAATCTCTTTAGTTTTTCTGTAAGAAAAACTTTGTAAGAGGAAGTTAGTATTCAGTAATTAATGTTTTAAAATCTTAGTTTATTTGGAAATGACCTAGCTATTTAATAAACTTTTATCATTTAGTTTAGTACAATTCTAGAAATTTAAGTTACCCCAATCCTATGAGATTATTTTAGATAGACATTTTAAAAAATACAATTATTTTTAATAGAGTTTATCTAAGTTTTCCTCTTTTATATATTTATATATATATTCATGGGGTCGCAAAGAGTCGGACATGACTGAGCGACTGATCTGATCTGATATTTATATATATATAGAGAGAGAGTTACTTTTTTGTTGACAAATTTAGTTTACCTTAAATCTAGGCACGATAAAAGTATTATGTAATGTTGATGATTTAAGACATGAGTTAATTAGATTAGCAAACAATTATATTTAAATTATATTTATATTTAAACATGTTTAATATTGAATATTTTTCAGGTCACGTGAAGTTGAATTTAAATAGAGTTCATTAACTTCATATTATTCAAAAACAAAGACATACATTGAGACATAGATAATTTTAGATATTCAGACATAGTTTTCTGCTTGAAATTTAAAGTATCTTTTTTTTTTTCTTCTGAGTTCCACCAATTTGTTTATGGCTGGAGTCCCAGATAGAGTGGGCTGTGTATCCCAAGGACATGATAAGAGTTAACTTTAGGTTTTTTTCTTAGACATTTTTTGTTTCCCAGGCAGAATTGGAGCTCCAAAAAAGTATTTTAAGAAGTTAACCTTTTCCTTACTGCACGTGTAAGAAGAACTAGTTTTGCAATTTCAGAAAAGATTTTATTTTAGTCAGTTTTCTCTGGAGTCTAAAGAATATCATGGACATTCAGTGTCAGAAACATCATTCTCCTTTTTGTAGTTACAGTATATTATTAATGATATATGCATGAGGGCGTTGCTGTCAAATTGGATGTAAAGCCTTGGCTACAAAATTTTGACAAATAGTAGGACTATTAAGCATACCTTGAGTAACACAGTCTATTGAAATCTTTTATGAGGCCCGATATGATTAGAATAAGGGAGAGAGAAAGTGACTCTCTCCCAGTCTAAACGGTGCAAAGGTATATTAAAAAAGCAATCTTGTAAATCAGTAATAATAATGTACCAATTTTGAGGAATAGTAGATGATGGGATCCCTGGTTGTAATGCACCCATAGGTTTCATAGATGCATTAACTTTTCTAAGGTCTGTTAAGAGATGCCATTTGTTAGATTTCTTTTTTATAACAAAAATAGGAGAGTTCCAAGGAGAGCAAGATTCCTCAATATGTTTTAATTCTAATTGTGTGTCTATAAGTTCTTTAGTAGCCTATAATTTTTCTTTTGTAAGGGGCCATTGCTCTGTCCAAATAGGCTTGTCATTCTTCCAAATTATTTTAATAATTGCTTTGTTTGTTAAATGAGCAGTGGCCCTTAGGAAAAATGTGAAATGTATTTCTGAGTCTGCCATTGCATAAGTAAGTCCCTTGCTATTAGATTAAGGGGTGCATCTATCACATAAGGTCTTAATGTTGCAGACTGGCCTTTTGGTCCTTCCCATGGGTAGATTTGAACATTTTGATAAATTTCTTGTACTTTGGTTTGAGAAATTCCTGCAATTTGGCAAGAGATTTTTTGTATAGGCCAGGATGTGGGCCATAAGTGTTTGGAAATAATAGTAATATTAATATTAGATCCAGTGTTGAGGAGACCAGAAAATCTTTTACCATTAATGTTGATACTTATATTTGGTCGGGCGTATTCA
This sequence comes from Bison bison bison, assembly GCF_000754665.1. NCBI lineage: Eukaryota > Metazoa > Chordata > Mammalia > Artiodactyla > Bovidae > Bison > Bison bison. The sequence continues at coordinate 4,592,672 of NW_011495022.1, read as the reverse complement.
GATACCAATGATGTCCATGAGGATTGTTTTTGATCTGTACTGCCGAATCCACCTGTCCATACACCTAGAGGAGTTAATAGAAATGTAAGGTAAAAGAAGTAATTGAGCAATTTTGTCCCCTTTTTTGAATTGTCATAGAATCTGAGATGATGTCATAATTTGAATTTCTCTTTATAATTTGAATCAATTATTCCAGGGTGAACAGTAATTCCTTTAGAAGTCAAACTAGATTGGCCAAGTAAAAGACCGAAGGTTTGTGGGGGCAGGGGTCCAGAAAGTCCAGAAGGTATTTTAGAAGGGACTGCTTGAGGGTAAAGGAAAAAATCATTTAGGGCTGGTATATCTACGGCAGCACTGCTGGATGTTGAGGGTGTGAGGGAAAAGATAGCATTTGCCCCTGGTTTTTGTTGAAGGGGACCTGGGGGTCCCCTGCTTGGAGTTTCCTAGAATAGGTTTTCTTTCAATATCAAATTTAGATTTACAATCTTTGGCCCAATGCATTCCTCTATGACAATGAGGGCAGATTTTTGTAGGTTTTTTTATTTGCCTTCTTAGGGTAGTCCCTTTTTAAATGGTTTTTATCTGTTGCTGTTCGGGCCCACTTCTTGGGGTCCTTTAATGTATCGGAACCTGGTGGTCCAAAGTCAATGATAAGAAAGTGAGAGAGCTGGAGGGAGGGAAGGGGGGAGAGAGAGAGAGAGAGAGAAAGAAAGAAAGAAAGAAAGAAAGACACGGGGACCCAAGCTCTGGTGGAGCAGAGGTGCTTTAATGATGTTTCTGTGAGTATATGTAGGCTGTTGTACAAGAAATTTCTTTCGACAATGATAAAGATCAGAAAACCAAACGTACAGCAACCGTTACCAACGGAACAAGGGATTAATAATGGTCACAAAGTCAGGAGACAATCCATATCTCAAGAAAGAGGATCGAGACTAAGCAGTTTTGTCGTAAGGAGAATGTTTACTGAAGGAGATTCAAGCCTGTCTCATCCTATGACCTTAGTCCTGGGAGTGGCTTGCCATTCCACTGGTTTCTGGTAATAGAAACTGATAAGGAACAGAGGATTTATGAAAAACAGCAGGTAGGAATCTTCCTGTTAACTATTCCCTGACATGTTCCTATTTCATTTTTTAATTTAAATTTATCTATTGAATTTCACTGTGAAATTTAATTTCCCTTTTACAACTCTCTCCCATCTTCCCAATAGTTCTCTAACTTTGGGGTTAAATTAATATTCAGTAGTTTATATTATAATTGGAATGTAAATATTGATCCTAGCTGAGTGGCTTGGTGTACAATGGACATATTTTTTCTATATGATTTTTTTTTCCTTTGAATAAATAATTGCTTTATCTAATTCATTTGGGTAATTTTCTCTCTTATACTCTTTGAACTGTAAAACTTTCCCTCACAGTAGTCAAACACATCATGTCTTTTATTTATTTATTTCTTGGAAATATTACCTTTCTACTTTAAATGGAATGGTTCCTTTCTTGGTAGGCTTCAGAAATGTTTTCCTATGACTGCTATTCATTATCATTCAGGGAATTCTCTTTTCCTTTTTTTTTTAATGTTGGATCCCCTAATTTTCTCCATTCTGTGCTCATTTTTTCTTGGTTTATTATTTTTATTTTGGCTTTTTAAAAGACCTTGCTTGTATTGTGTTGTTTTTATTCTATCCACACTTGATTGATACCTTAGCCACATGGAGAATTTTAGGTTGGCAAGGTTTTCCCTTAGAATTTGGAAGGCCTTTTGTCATCTTCTAGCATTTGGAATTGCTGTTAAGATATTCAGTGTCATCTCAGTCCCGTGTATGCTTTGCTTTTTTTCTTTTTCCCTCCTTTTCTTTGTTTCCTTTTTTCCTTTTCCTTTTTTTCTTCTTTCTTCCCTCCCTCCCTCCTTTCCTTTCTACCTATATGCCTTAAGTAGATTCCTTAATCTCGCTGTACTTCTGTTTTCTTATCTTAAAATAGGGATTTTTTTTTTTTTTTATATATACCCCATAGAGTAAAGCTTTTATGTAAGTACCTGGGACATAGTAAACACTCAATAAATATTAACCATTATAAATTTTTTTTGAAGTTGCTTTCTGCTTTCTGCATTTTCTGTTTCTTCTCCCCTCCTTTTTTTGTGGTTTGTTTTGGCTCTGTATGTTTGAGGCTATTCTCAAATATCTCTTGATCTCTGCTAACAATTTATATATAAGAGTGAGGCACTAAAAAGCTGATGGGGGATTTTTGACATGTGGGCTTCACTGTAGACTGATTGCACAGTTAGCTACTATTTTTTTGGCCATTACCTTAAATGGCCACCTACCCATCAGTATTTGCAGGTGCCCTAGGAGCCTGGTGGGCTACAATCCATGGGGTCGCAAAGAGTCGGACACGACTGAGCGACTTCTGTGTGTGTGTGTCCATGAAGAGATAGTCTATAAGGACTAAATTTGGCTGCCAGTGTTTGGGAGCTTAGAGAGAGAGGGACACTGTGGGTCTCTACCTTCAGTGTACATACTTTCCCTTCACTTTATTTTCATTGTTTCTTGCCACTCAGGGCCATCTGCTTTGCTTGGATTCTGAGTGGAGTCTCTCTGGTTTAGTTCTTCCGGAGGATGAACCTGTGAATTTTGCCAGATTGGGGATGGGCTGGCTGGCTGATGACTTTCATGCAGTTCTCCTGTTTTTACCGCTTGATCTCACTTCTGCCTTCTGTGGTACTTGGCCTCCAGTTTTGGAGTCTTCCTAGTTTCTGTGATGCAAATGTATTGCTTTTCTCCTCTTTGTGCTCTTAGGTTTCAGCTTCCTCTGCCCTGCTAAGTCTGCTTTTCGTCTTACAAAAACGGGTTGACATCTCTGGTCTGCTTTGGTCTCCTCTTCCATTCTTTGTGTTTTTCTGAGTTTGTATGCTTTCTGTTTCTTCACTGTTATTTCATTGGAGTTTTTTGAAAGGTTGAAGAGATAAATATAGAAGTTCAATCCTTCATATTTAACTGATTATCGATGATCTAGTGTTACTTTTTCCTTTGAGTTTTTTTCAGAAATAAAAAAAATATACCAACACTCTACCCCTTCAATGAATTTTTTTGTGTGTTATGAATTTAATTAATTCATTCAATATGTTGAAACTACACAAGCTTATTAAATTTCAGGGTCTCAGCAGTTAGGTGCTGGGTATTGTGTGTGTGTTAAAAAATTCCTACCATGTCATGTGTTCAGACACTCAGTAAATTTATATTCAAAGAATTAATACATTTAATAGCCGTGGTTTTATTTAATTTATTCGTTCTAAAGTCTTAGTTTTCACTTTTTAATAAACTTAACCTGACCATTTTGTCAATTGGGATTGCTCAGCAAATGAGTAAACCCTATACTAGGTCTTTCTGAAATTGAAAATATTATGGTATTTAATGTGTCACTGTCATCAAAAGGTGATTGATCACTTGCAGGATTTGTGGACACTGTAATACTATGCAGCCTGTTTTTATAATATTTAGCCTAATCTCTTTCAGATGATGTCAGCCTCTTTTGCTTAGATGTCTTTTATGCACTGATTGCCATTGCAATAGACCCATGCTGTCCAATAGAACTTTCTGTAATGATGGAAATGTTCTGTTATTTATATTGTTCAATAAGTGTGATAGCCACTAGCCACATGTAGCTGTTGAGCACATGAAATGGCTAGTACAATTGGGGAGCTGAAATAAACTTTTCAACTTTAGTCAATTTAAATTTATGTTAAATAGCCACAGATGACTAGTGGCTTCCATATTAGACAGCACAGTTATAAGTCATTGTTCTTATAGGACGTGCTAACTTTTTGATTTAAGTTATTTTATGTTGTCAGTCACTTGAATTAGTTTGGAATAATGTTTCCAACAGAGGAATAGGAGTTGACTGAGTTATCCTGACTTTCCTTATTATTATTGGAACTACATTTTTCTTTGGATTTACATAACAATAAAAATATGCAGATTGCTATTTCAGAATTGAAAATAAAATGTGTTTTAGGTTGGTGTATCATGCTTGTTTTATTTGGAGTATTTGAGGTGAGATAAGAGATTGAAAATGCAAGTGAAAGGTGAAAGTACTGTTTTGAAACCTCAGAGATTTTTCTCCTAGCCTGCAAGAGAAAGGAGAAATACTGCTGAATCAAAGTCTGGTTTGGATTTAGAGTTTTTATATTCTTAAAGACAGTCATGGTAATGTTTTGTTTTGCATTTTTAATGTTTAGATGAAAATACTGTGTTTATGACCTCAGATGTCTTTGTGATTAATTCAGATTAATTCAGAAAATTTCTTTTGAATCAGGGATGAAGAATAATTGCAGTGAATGCTATAACATTAATCTTTGGCTAAGTAGAATTTTGGCATCAGTTGAGGTCTGTGGTAAGTTAATATTGTTAAATTGGTCAAAATTAAGTCAGTTATTTTTTAGTAAAGCAGTAAAAATTTCGTAAGACTGAAAACATGGCTTTGATTGTAGAGCGTTACAATTTTGCTTAACCTTTTTCTGGTGAAACAGAACTTTTTGGAATAATGATTAGTATAGTTACCAATATAATACATGGAGGTTAGCAAAATATACTGTATTTGCTATTTTATATAGTATTATGACTGTGGCTTCCCTTGTGGCTCAGCTGGTAAAGAATTTGCCTGCAATGCAGGAGACCTGGGTTCGATACCTGGGTTGGGGAGATTCCTTGGAGAAGGGAAAGGCTACCCACTCCAGTATTCTGGCCTGGAGAACTCCATGGGCTGTATAGTCCATGGGTTGCAAGAAGTCGTACACGACTGAGCGACTCTCACTTTCATGACCTAAGTAACAACTGAATATTTATTATAATCTTCAAGAAGATACTTCAAGCAGTTCTTTCCAGTTCTTTTTTTTTTTCTGGTTTCATTCACTTTATTATTCCCTTTATAAAATTATGTGGTGGCTACAGCTGGGGCCTGTGTCCTCTGCACGGAGACTCTGGTGTGGGTCTTCACAAGATGGTCAGTGAATTCCTGATATGGAGACTTGGTGAACACCGTCTCTTTCCAGAGGTCAGGGGTGAGGTAACTATAGGTCTTGGAAATGGCATCAAAAGTGGCCTTGGCGAAGTTGCCCAGGGTGTCAGTGCAGCCCCTGGCAGAAGTGTAGCAGTCGTCGATGCCGGCCATCATCAGCAGCTTCTTGGGCACAGAGAGGGAGACGATGCCAGTGCCTCTGGGGGCAGGGATGAGGTGCACCAGCACGGAGCCACAGCGGCCAGTCACCTTGCAAGGAACCGTGTGGGGCTTGCCGATCTTGTTCCCCCAGTAGCCTCTTCTCACAGGGACGATGAACAACTTAGCCAGGATGATGGCCCCACGGATGGCAGTGGATACTTCCTTGGAGCACTTGACACCCAGACCGACATGTCCGTTGTAATCCCCGATGGCAACAAACGCCTTGAACCTGGTCCGCTGGCCAGCACGGGTCTGCTTTTGCACGGGCATAATCTTCAAAACCTCATCCTTGAGGGATGCTCCCAGGAAAAAGTCAATAATCTCAGACTCCTTGATGGGCAGAGAGAAAAGGTAGATCTCCTCAAGAGACTTGATCTTCATGTCCTTGACCAGGCGGCCCAGCTTGGTAACGGGGAGCCACTCCTTGTCCTCGGCCTCGCCTCCG
>NW_011495022.1:4582750-4586901 GCF_000754665.1 Bison bison bison | reverse complement strand
GCCTCCGCGGAAGCCACCGTGGCAGCCACCGTGGCCTCCCATTCCGGAGCCCCCCGGGCCCTTCCGCAGCACTGGCGTCATCCGCCATTTGGTGTTTTCACGAAGAAGAAGAGGTCCAGTTCTTTTTGTTCTTCTGAAGCCTAAAACTCCTCCAGGTCCTTCATTCTCAGATTCTCCCATTTCACAGAATGTGGCACTCCCTCATTTTCCCATCCTCACTTATCAGCTTATAGTCATCATCGCTGATTCTGACCACCCCTTGCAAGTACAGTGAAAAAGTGTTCTGTTTCCTGGAGGCGCAAAAAAGATGTTTCCACCTATGCTCTTAATTCATTACGTTTTATCTTCTGTTACTTGTATATCAGTTATTACCTGGTTCTTGTTATTTCAGCCTATTTCCACTGTTTTTTCCTGCTATATATGGTTTAATGAGCTCAACTTTTTTGTATCATTGGGTACAGATACATATGTAATGAAGAGAGTTGATCCTTCTTAATTCCTTTCTCCCTTTTTTTCCTAGTCTTCTCGAAAGATCTCTTTATACTTATTTTAATTCTTTCCTTAGCAGTCTGTGTTTTAACAAGCCTTCCGCATGATTGTGATGCACACTGAAGCTTGAGAACCACTGCCTGCAGTCCATACTTGTGGATTAACCAAGAAACTCACTATTATTGTTATAAATTGGGAGCGTAGGTTATAGTTTTTAGAGGACTGTTAATGTATACTTACATAGACAGAGAGAGTCTATGGTTGGATGAGTTGTTCTTTAAACCTGGAAGCAGTTAATTGTTGGTCAATTAGGTAGGATTAAGTTTGGCTGTTAGTTTTGGAAAACCCAAAATAGCAGTGGCTTAAAAAAGAGGATTCTTTCTTTCTTTCTCTTTCTCTCTTTCTCTCTCTCTCTCTTTTTTAATACAAGTAATCCAGGTTTGGTGACTGCATGATTTTCAAAGACTTAAGCTTCTTTACTCTTACTGTTGCTCTACCACCTTCAACACAGCTTCTGGTGTGATTCAGTTTGGCTACTGTGGCTGATCAGCCTTTTCACATTCTAGTCAGCATGAAGGAAAAAGAGGAGTGGTCATATCTCTTCTTTTTAAAGACACTTTACAGGCAGTTGCCCAGACTTTAAGCTCCATAAGCCAGAATTTAGACACTGGTCACACCCAATTGTAAGGAAGCTTTGGAAATAAAGTTGTTATTTCAGGCAGCCTTGTGTGAAAATATAATTAATGATTTAAAAAATTGTATAGCATTATGTGGTTTGTATTTACCATAAATGATTTACCAATTCCCTGTTGTTAGACAGTTAAGTTGCTTATAAAATTTTTGTTGCTATTTTTGTTGTTCAGTTGCTCCATCATGTCCTACTCCTTGCGACCTCATGTACTGCAGCACGCCAGGCTTTCCTGTCCTTCACTGTCTCCTGGAGTTTGCTCAGACTCATGTCCATTGAGTCGATGATGCCATCCAACCATCTCATCCTCTGCTGCTCCCTTTTCCTCCTGCCGTCAATCTTTCCCAACATCAGGGTCTTTTCCAGTGAGTTGGCTCTTCGCATTAGGTGACGAAAGTATTGGAGCTTCAGTTTCAGCATCAGTCCTTCCAATGAGTATTCAGGGTTGATTGCCCTCAGGATTGACTAGTTTGATCTCCTTGCAGTCTAAGGGACTCTCAAGAGTCTTCTCCAGAACCACAGTTCAAAGGCATCAATTCTTTGGTGCTCAGCCTTCTTTATGATCCAGCTCTCATATCCGTATGTGACTACTGGAAAAACCATAGCTTTGACTCTATGGAGCTTTGTCTGCAAAGTCACGTCTCTGCTTTTTAATACACTGTCTAGGTTTGTCATAATTTTTCTTCCAAGGAGCAAGCATCTTTTAAATTCATGGCTGCAGTCACTATCCACAGGGATTTTGGAGCCCAAGAAAATAAAGTCCCTTATAAAATTTTTGTTGCTATAAACAAAGTAAAAATAAACAATTCTCTGTCTTTAAAAAGTCAATTAGTGAGCATAAAAGCTACATGTTAAGATATTGAGTATTATTGGAGAGAACTTTGAAGTAGTAAAAAAATAAGTTTGAGAGTTTCTGCCTAAGACGAAGATAAGAATCCTAAGAGAGTAGTGGAATTAAGTAATAACTTACAACAAAGTTTGGACTTTTAGTCATCTGTTGTAGAACATTAAAGAAATACACAGTATTGCTGACTTACCTAAACTAATGCAGTAAAATGTGGATAACTTACATTTGAGTATATAAATGCGTTAAGCTTCATACATTTATTTGAGTCTGAGTCATATGTATTGATCTTTTAGTATTGAAATGACATTTTATTTTTGTTTTAGAGTACAAATCTTTCACTTTAAATTGATTTATTCTTTTACTTTTCCTGAGCTTTACTTAAGTTTAGAAAAGAAATAAAACGTTGTGTTCTAATATGCATATACTTTCATTAGACTTTCATTAGATTTCTTTTGATTGACAGGCCTTTTTGCAAATGTGTAATCTGCCTATCAAAGTGGTCTGCAGGGCAAATGCAGAATATATGTCTCCATCTGGTAAGTGTTTTTTTTTTTTCCTCCTCTGTTAATACTCTGCATTGATAAAATTGCAGTGATAGTCCAATTTGTACCTAGATTTTTTTAAAAAATGCCTACATTATCCTGTAGTTTGTTAAGTGTATAATAGCATTGTGGCTAAGAAAAACAATATACATATTTCAATTAGAAATACTTTATTGCTAAAAAAAAGTGCTAACCATTGTCTGAGCCTTTCATGAGTCAAGACCTTTTTGCTGGTGGAGGATCTTTCCTCCGTGTTGATGGCTGCTAACTGATCAGGGTGGTGGTTGCTAAAGGCTGGGGTGGCTGTGTCCATTTCTCAAAGTAAGGCAACACTGAAGTTTGCCTCATTGATTGACTTCTTTTCACAAACCATTTCTCTGTAGCATGTAGTGCTGTTTGATAGCATTTTACCCCACAGTAGAGCTTCTTTCAGAGCTGGAGTCAGTCTTCTCAAATCCTGGTGCTCCTTTATAAACTAAGTTTGTAGTATTCTCACTCCTTTATTGTCATTTCAACAGTCTTCACAACATCTTCACTAAAGAGTATATTCCATTTCAAGAAACTGCTTTCTTTGCTTATCTATAAGCAGCAGCTCTTCATCCTTTAAAGTTTTATAACAGAACAATAATAAAAATGTTTGAATTATTGTGAAAATTACTAAAATGTGATACAGAGACATAAAGTAAGCAAATGCTGTTGGGAAAATGGCACCAGTGTACTTAGTGCAGGGTTGCTGCTGTAAAACTGCTCAGTATTTGCAAAGCGCAATAAAAGTGCAGTAAGATGAGGTACCTAGAAACTCTTCCAAGAACTCCAGACTGGATATTGGAAATGCGAAATACACTTTGCTCTCAAAATGTACCCCCCCAAAATACTCTTCAGTCTGGACATTCATTCACAAGTATTTTTCATTCTGTAATCATATTATCTCAGAGGACCTGCACTATTTCTAGCGGTATAGTAGTTGTAAAGATTTTATCCCAAGTTAAAAAAAGAGTGTGATCTAATGCTTGTGCAGATAAGATTTTCTTTTCTCTTTTGCAAGATTTATAAAGCAGTAGAAAAAAAGAATGCAGAATTCAGTGTTTTTATATTGGTAAATGGAAATGTCTTCTAAATTCATTTGCTGAGTTGTATTCCAAAAGGCCTGTGTTTCCTTTGTAATGTTATCCTATGGATGCAGATGAAGCTTTTGTTGGTGCAGTGCACCTCATCCATTACCCTCAGTCTGTCTGAGCCGGAGAGGAGTGAATCTATTGAAAAGGACCATGAAGAAGCTCGCTGTTAGTGTGAACTCTATTTGAACTAGGTCTGACAGAGTTTCATCCTCTAGCATTTGAGGTAGACTTTATTACTATTTGGAGATTGTCATCTCTGATAATTTCACCAGTTATTAATATTTATAAAATTAAAATATTACTTTTTAATGTGATATTTACTCAGAGAAGTCAGTTTTTCTTTAAATTAAATTATTTATTTTAATTGGAGGCTAATTACTTTACAATATTGTAGTGGTTTTTGCCATACATTGACATGAATCAGCCATGGGTATACATGTGTTCCCCATCCTGAACCCCCTCCCACC
>NW_011495022.1:4573673-4582650 GCF_000754665.1 Bison bison bison | reverse complement strand
CTAATTACTTTACAATATTGTAGTGGTTTTTGCCATACATTGACATGAATCAGCCATGGGTATACATGTGTTCCCCATCCTGAACCCCCCTCCCCACCTCCCTCCCCATCCCATCCCTCTGGGTCATCCCAGTGCACCAGCCCTGAGCATCCTGTCTCAAGCATCAAACCTGGACTGGTGATCTATTTCACATATGGTAATATACATGTTTCAATGCTATTCTCTCAAATCATCCTACCCTTGCCTTCTCCCACAGAGTCCAAAATACTATTCTTTACATCTGTCTCTCTTGCTGTCTCGCATATAGGGTCATCGTTACCATCTTTCTAAATTCTACCTGTATGCGTTAATATACTGTATTGGTATTTTTCTTTCTGACTTACTTCACTCTGTATAATAGGCTCCAGTTTCATCCACCTCATTAGAACTGATTCAAATGCATTCTTTTTAATAGCTGAGTAATATTCCATTGTGTATATGTACCACAGCTTTCTTATCCATTCGTCTGCCAATGGACATCTAGGTTGCTTCCATGTCCTGGCTATTGTAAACAGTGGAGAAGCCAGTTTTTATAAGCATACTATTTATTCTTTTTTTCCCACATGTGTTGGGAGCAAACTTTGTGTTATAATTCATAAGTTAGCATACCTTCAAAGATTGTTATTCACTTAATTCCTGATATTTTTTGAGTCAGATACATTCATTAATGCACCATTATGTGCTTAAACAATTGACCTCAATGGTTGTCTGAGATATGAAAGTAGTACGTGTAAAAAAAAAAAAAGTCTTTATAAATATTGTTTACATACAGGTTGATTTATTGTAATCTGAAGGGAAGGCCTAGTTAAAGTTTTAAAAATCTATCAGTCATGAAACAATGTCCAGGCTTAGTTCATATAATTTGAATAATTAGTATTTACTGCTGCATAGTGATTTGTTAGTGTTAGCTCTGAAAAGGGAGTATTATGTTATTATATGCAAGTGAGAGCTCTAGAAATGAATCTTGTTTCTTTCTTTTATTTTAAAATTAGTAATTAATGTTAGAAAATTTTTAGAATTTAATATACATGCTTAACTGTAATTTTAAATAGTCATAATGTTACAAAACTCTGTATTAATAAGACATAACAAGTTTTGTGTTGATTTCCTTTTTAGCACAAACTTTAATTTACTGGTCATGTTCTCACATTGTTTTTCCCCTTCCACAGGTAAAGTACCTTTTATTCATGTAGGAAATCAAGTAGTATCAGAACTTGGTCCAATAGTCCAATTCGTTAAAGCCAAGGTAATAAAAAAGATATTAAATGGATTTGATCCCAGTTACTCTTAAATAGGTCATTCATCATCTTTAGAGTGTTGTAGCATTTACATTGATTTTAACCTAGTTTTATAAAATGATGATAATAAACTACTGGAGAAATATTTCTAAAGTGTAAGTTTTTTTTTTTTCCTTTCATAATGTAAATCAATGGCAAAAGAGGCTGTTTGATCTTTACAAAATGAGAGATAATTTTCTCACTCATGTTTATGAGAAATTTTGGTCACAAATGAAAACAATTAGGTTGTTGTAAAATATCAGGTTAACTTTTGAGAAGGGAGTTATAGAATGTTTACAAGTTGAATGTACTCCTTTACCCGTTATTCAGTGTAGATTTTAATAGTTATCAAAGAACAACCTCTGTTAACATTTTGGGGGACATCCATCTAGAATTTTTTTTGCATATGTAGAAAAATATAGGTAATACTATTAGTATTATTTTGAAACCTGCCTTTTAAGATCATCATTATGTTTAGAAATTCTTCCATGTTAATGACTATAGATATGTATTATCCTTTTAAATTGTTGTATAGTATTCTTTTGTATTCAGTTCAGTTCAGTCCCTCGGTCGTGTCTGACTCTTTGCAACCCCATGGACTGTAGCACGCCAGGCTTCCCTGTCCATCACCAACTCCCAGAGTCTACTCAAACCTATGTCCGTTGAGTCGGTGATGCCATCCAACCATCTCATCCTCTGTCGTCCCCTTTTTCTTCTGCCTTCAATCTTTCCCAACATCAGGTTCTTTTCCAGTGAGTCAGTTCTTCGCATCAGGTGGCCAAAGTATTGGAGTTTCAGCTTCAGCATCAGTCCTTCCAATGACTATTTAGGACTGATTTCCTTTAGGATGGACTGGTTGGATCTCCTTCCCGTCTAAGGAACTCTCAAGAGTCTTCTCCAACACCACAATTCAAAAGCATCTTTTGTATTAGAATTTTTGTACTTAATTCTTTATTGATGGACATTTAAATTGTTTGTGGCTCAGACGGTAAAGTGTCTGCCTGCAGTGCAGGAGACCAGGGTTTGATCCCTGGGTTGGGAAGATCCCCTGGAGAAGGCAATGGCAACCCACTCCAGTACTCCTGCCTGGACAATTCCATGGACTGAGGAGCCTGGTAGGCTACAGTCCATGGCATCGCAAAGAGTCGGACACGACTGAGCGACATCAGTTTTCAGTTTAAGTTGTTGGCAACTTTTTGCTGTTATTGAGTGCCAAGATAAGTATTCTTTTATATACACCTTTGTACACTTGTTAAATTATCTCCTTAGCATAAATTCCTAAGAGTGATATTACAGTGTTACAGGGTATACATTTTAAAAATTTTATAACAGATCATCAGATTGAACTAAAGTTTATACTATTTTATAAGTCTACTCATTACTGTAGTATATTAGAATTTAAAAATTAGTGTCTATTTCCCTATCCTTTACTAATAACACTTAAAAAAAATCTTTGACTACTTTATAAGTAACACATGTCAATCTTTTAGAATTTATTTTATTACTAAGGTTTAGTGTCTTAAAAAAACAGTTTACTGACCATCCTTGTTTTCTTTTTTGGTGAAATAATAAATTTTATCTCTTGAATGATACATTTTTATAATGACAAGTAAATACTTCTTATTAATATTTTGTAGTCATAGCAAAGTATTATTTTTTCATAATTTTCACATAAAATAATCATGTTTTAGGGGCATTTTGAAAACTAATCCTTTGGACATCTGCAGTAAAACATTGATGTTTATTACTTGGTAGTAAGATAACTGAAAGTTTTTGTATGTTTAATATGATGCTCTTTAAAATTTTCTTAAATTCCCTTTAGGGCCATTCTCTTAGTGATGGGCTGGATGAAGTCCAGAAAGCAGAAATGAAAGCCTACATGGAATTAGTCAACAATATGCTGTTGACTGCAGAGGTATAACAAGATAATAGGCCTTGAAAATATGCTTTTTCTCTCATAAAAGACTATCTTTCTTATGGCTTATTTTAAAGTTACTGAAATAAAAGAAAATAGTCAAGTAAACTCTAGGGCTAGTATGGTTACCCAGATTATTTGGTCATTATGTTTGAATAAGTTGCCTGTTTTTTCATTTCTAGTTTTTTCTTTTTGTAAACAGGAGTGATCATTTTATTTTGGTCTTGTGAAGCTTTCTTAAATAATATCCATAAAATACTCTAATGGCATTTAGAGATACATTTTATGAATAAAAAATATTTTTTAGGTACTATCATTAAGCTTAATAATTCTATGTAGAACATTAGCCAAGGGGCGGGGGGAATGCTCACATATATGACTTCTATGATATTGGTTTATAAAAATTACTCTGGCAAGAAATAACTTACTTTATCCATTTTCTCTTTGATAGTCTAAAGTTTTGGTGACTTTTTTTTTTTTCCTAGCTGTATCTTCAGTGGTGTGATGATGCTACTGTAGGAGAGGTGAGTGGTTCTGCAGCATTTATCTTAATTAAAATTTAATGAAAAAACACTTTTGCTCAGAATCATAAGTCCCTGCTCATAAATGAAACATTGTGGTTTGTACCATTAGTGATATAGTTTTTCACTTAACTTTAATTTTGCTTGCACATACATTTTAGGGAAGCTATGTGTTGTTTGATATAACTGGTTGCAAAGTACATAAAAGTTTATATATTTTTAAAGGGAATCGTTTAAAATTTTAATTTTAAGATTGCAAGCTATGTTTTTGTTTCTCTGAAAATATATTTCCTTTAGAAATCTATTTGTGAAAATATTTTTAGGACCGCAATTTTAACATAATCTTTTTGCTTTAGATCACTCATGCTAGGTATGGATCTCCTTACCCTTGGCCTCTGAATCATATTTTGGCCTATCAGAAACAGTGGGAAGTCAAACGTAAGATGAAAGCTATTGGATGGGGTAACAAGACTCTGGACCAGGTCAGTTCAGGTTGAAGCTGATAAAACCCTCAACTTTAATGCATAAAGAAAAAGAATTTTTTAAGTTCATAATCCTTAAAAAAAATCCCAACATAATAAAATTAACAAAACATTTGTTCTTATTTTGTCTGACAGGAAGTAGTGTATTGTTTTGTAAAAATCACACATGCTTATTGTAAGACAAATTATGTAATACAGAAGACTTCAAAAAGGGAGTAAAAATTGCTTTGGATCCTACCACCTAGAAATTGCCACTGTTAACTATGTGAAGAACATTCTTCTAGATGTCTCTTAATAACATTTTTAAAAAGTGGAATCATATTATACTTGCCACTCTCTAACCTAATTTTTTTTCCATTCAACAATACACTGTGGGCATTTTTTATGCCAGTAAATATAGATCTGCAGCATCAGGGCTTTAAAAAAAACAAAACCCTGTTAAACGCAGTGCTTAAAATGCCCACTTTTCTTTGGTCTTAAATTTACTGAAGTAGAAAAATTATAAAAATATGAGTTTGAGTATCATTAAGCTTATTAATGTCTCTCTTTCAAGGATCCCCCTAGTCCTAGCAAGCCAACCATTGATTTGTGCCACTGGCCATGAGGAGGATTGGGTAATTGAAAGGAACAGAGGAAATAAAACATTTCCACTAGTGGAAAACAACTCAAATGCTTCTTATTCATGGTAGATGAGTAGTGTCATCTTTATGAAGCAGATTTTTTAATATATGTGAAATCATTTGATTATACGGATTCAGGAAAACTTTTATAGGGAGTAGAGTATTGAGATAAAAACTTTCTTGATCATAATCCTTATGAAAGGAAATTTGTTCTCAAATTTTCCTATTTCTTATATAGAAAGTATTACTTATGCTCTCTATGTGGTCTCTTTACCTAAATTTATTATAAGCTATGTTACAAATGAAGTTTTAGACACATTTTATTGCTTGCTAATTTAAATATTTTTCTTTGGGGTCTGTTGCTTGTGTTAGGTCTTAGAAGATGTAGACCAGTGCTGTCAAGCTCTTTCTCAAAGACTGGGAACACAGCCATATTTCTTCAATAAACAGTAAGGGTTTTATTCTTTTTAGTTAGTTTCTTTTCTATATTGTTATTTTATCATATATATAATATCATTTGTCATAGAGGAATTATTTTATCAAGAAATATTTATGAAAACAGTTACATTAAAATTTATTTTTGCATTCATTAAACATTTAATTTCTTGAGTATCAGGCACAGAACTAGCTTCTGGGAGACTAAGATTTTTTAAATGTGGTGCTAGCCGTTAAGAATTTTCTCCTGAAAGCAGACGTGTAAACCTGTCATTATAGAATGATATAGAGGTTCTACTAGAAACACATCAAGGTGCTTTGTATGGAACTATGATATCTTAAAATTCTGAGCTTGCAAAGTACTATTAAAACATGAAGTGTAGCCATTGTCTGTATAGGATAATTCCCCGAGGACTAGAAAAGTGAATAAAACTAAACAGTAAAAAATATTGTTGGATGGACAAACATTATTAGAAACTTCTCTTTTTAAAATTTAATGAAAATATTTGTAAAGCATAGAAATGATTGTGAAGGATATAGATTTAAAATATGTATGTATATATGTGAATTGAGTATTTCATGTTTCATTAAGATAGAATTTCTTGTAATTTGGAAAATAATATCTAATGTTGGCAAAGAATGAATTTTTCCTTTTTTTTTTAAAGTTACTATTTTACTATATCAGAATCAGTTATCCTGTGATCTAGTTTAAGATGGGTTTCAATAAGCATTTTAACCTCAGTGGTTTGCTTGGAATTGAATCTTTTTTTAGCTTTAATAAAAATCCCTTGACTTTTAGATTGATAATTTTTAAAAAGATTTATTTGCTATTATTTATTATATCTTCATAGGCATTCATCTGTAGCTATATCAAGCATCTTTTGGTAGAGATATTAATATTTGTAGCAAAAATGACATGATAGCTTGGAAATATTTAAGTTATATTAATGTATATGCTATACAATTGATATTCAAATAAAATTGGAGTCTGTTGATTTTTGAAGCAGAAAATGTCATAGTGTTCAAACTGTGAAATCCTGGTAGGTGAAGCTTCTATATGTTCTTACTTCTGGTGATGTTTGCTATATTGATTCTAGTTGTTTAGTCTCTAATACAAAAGAAATGTATCAAAATGTTACTATTATGTAGTTCCTTTTCTTTCTGATAAAGGAATTCATAGGAGCTGAAAAGCTCAAAAAGGGTGTATTTTATTAATCCAGCTTGAACATCTGGAAGTTCACAGTTTGCGTAATGTTGAATCCTGGCCTGGAGAATTTTGAGCATTACTTTACTAGGGTGTAATTATTTTTAAACTTGTAATTGAAAATTCAAAGTTTAGAATGGGTGTAAAAATAAGATTTGTAACTGAGAAACTGTTTAACTGGTATTAAGATTTAGGTTTTTGAAATAATTTTATCTTATATGAGACTTAAACATTTTTATTTTTGAAGTATAGGTTTAATTTAATTTTACATAGTTGTTTAATAATATTAAATTTTATTTCCCTGTGAATCCTCTGCTTACCCTCTAAAATTAGAATCAGCTTTTCTTCTAGCTTACGTACTGGACATGTTGAGAGGCCTCATGAAAGAAACTCAGTCACTCTTGAGAAGAAAGAGAAAGAGAGTTGAGGGAGATCTTGCGAGAATTTGCTGTTGCTGTTTAGTGCTAGATTGTATCTGACTCTTTTGTGACCCCATGGACTGTAGCCCATCAGGCTCCTCTGGTTCATGGGATTCTCCAGGCAGGAATGCTGGAGTGGGTTGCCATTTCCTTCTCCAGGGGATCTTCCTGACCCAGGGATCGAACCTGCATCTCATGCACTGCAGACGGATTCTTTACCATGGAGCTACCAGGGAAGCCCTGTAGCAAGAATAGTAATTGGGAAAAGGAGACAAAGAAGCTCAATGGTGGAAAGGAAAAAGGAAAATGAATTTGAAAACAAATTAGAAATAATACAAAGTAGATACTCATGATTGTTGGCCTGTTTATCCTTCATGATACATAGTGTTGCTGTGTGCTTAGTCTCTCAGTCGTGTCTGACTCTTTGGACCCCATGGACTATAGCCCGGCAGGCCCTTTTGTCCATGGCGATTCTCCAGGCAAGAAAACTGGAATGGGTTGCCATGCCCTTCTCCAGGAGATCTTCCCAACCCAGAGATTGAACCCAAGTCTCCTGCATTGCAGGCAGATTCTTTACCATCTGAGCCACCAGGGAAATTCATATTTCTAAAATGAAAGTCAAAATCTGTGCTATCTGTTGTATACACACAACCTTGCTGATGTGATACCTGTTAAGACACTTATACAAAGACTGAGTCATTTGTTCCCTTTCACCTGGTGAGTGGATTTGAAATAAAAACCTAAAAGTTTTCTTAAAGTGATATTTTCCTGTTACTTTTTAATAGAGGAAGAAGAAGTAGAAAAAAAGTAGTTTTTAGAAATGTAATCAGGATAGTAAGAGTTATACTACTCTAAAGCATTTAGGAGCTCCTTGCAGGTCTAAGTGTTTTCCAAATAAAATGTTAGAGGAAGCTCAGTAGATGTTGGTTAAAACTAGATTAAATTGAATGATAAATTGAAAAAGAGATTTGAAAAAAGAAAAAAATACTTCTGTTAACCATTAAGTAAATGGTAAAATTTGAAAATTATGCCTTCATATACAGATTGAAAATGCAAAAATTATACTTCGGAACCTTAAGAAAAATTTCAGGGGGGAGGATTTCATTGAAGTTTTTTAAATTAAGAAATCACCAATTAAGAAAATTAAGGAGAAATTGCTCAAAAATACCCACAGGCAAAATACCCAAAGGCAAAATATGGAAAAGTTAATGGCAAGAAGCTTGATTTACAAATTTGAGTGATAGTCCTAAAGATCAGTGATTGATATAAAGAAAGGATATGTAAATTATTTCTGTTAGTATGAAGAAATGACAAATTAATAGTATAACAGGAAAGAAAAATAAGGGAATACTCAGACAAAATTAATGTTTTTGGAAAGAAAAATTAGAGAACACTCAGACAAAATTAATGTTTTTGAAACCAGACTATGAAAGGTATCAGAAAGAAAGAAATGTGGAACCATAACAATTGAAGAAAATGAAAAGGATGAGTGCAAAATTTTTTAATGGGAAAGGTTAGGAAAACATTCATATTTTATGGTACTGTTTTTATTTTGATATGCAAATGAAAGACTAGTAGGTAACTGATGCTTGTTAGCTGAACCTATTGATAGCAATTTTATAATATATGTAAATCAAGCTATCATGCTGTAAACTTTAAACTTATACAGTGATGTATGTTAATTATTTTTCAGTAAAACTGGAAAAAAAAGAATAGTGGATAACCAACAGAAAAGTAGAAAGAATGATAATGCAAGATGAGAAGGCAACATTATGAAAGATGTTAAAGGTCTTAGGAGGGGAGTTGCTATTTATATCCAAATTATAATCCACAAACTACTTAGTGGGCAGAAGGGTAGTAATGTTATGTTTTCTCTCCATATTATATAGAAAAGATAATTAAAGCTGGAGGTACAAGAAATCTTGGCTTGATTACACGATTCAATAGAAATACTGGATGTCTCATAGGAGTTGCAAACATTTTTTTTTTTTTTTTGTTTTTTAATTTTATTTAATTTTTAAACTTTACATAATTGTATTAGTTTTGCCAAATATCAAAATGAATC
>NW_011495022.1:4523091-4571871 GCF_000754665.1 Bison bison bison | reverse complement strand
GGTGCATATACGTGCATATAGACTTTTATTTTGAGAAGATGAGACAAGCTGGTTTGAGATCCTTATTGAACATTCATATGGAGATATTTGAACGTATTATTCTGGACTTCAAGGGAGAGACTCAGGCTGGAGATAAATATTTAGGAATTAGTGACATGAAGACATATAAAGCCATGCAACTACAAGAGGTCGTTCATGAGTGGCGATCAAGGCTACATAGCTAGTAAGTTAGTGGCAGAATTAGGATTTGACAGAACCCCATTGCTGGGAGAAATATCAATAACCTCAGATATGCAGATGACATAACCCTTATGGCAGAAAGTGAAGAAGAACTAAAGAGCCTCTTGATGAAAGTGAAAGAGGAGAGTGAAGAAGTTGGCTTAAAACTCAGCATTCAGAAAACTAAGATCATGGCATCTGGTCCCATCATTTCATGGTAAATAGATGGGGAAACAGTGGAGACAGTGACAGACTTTATTTTGGGGGGCTCCAAAATCACTGCAGATGGTGAACTGCAGCCATGATATTAAAAGACAGTTGCTCCTTGGAAGAAAAGTTATGACCAACCTAGACAGCATATTAAAAAGCAGAGATGTTACTTTGCCAGCAAAGGTCCGTCTAGTCAAAGCTACGGTTTTTTCAGTAGTCTTGTATGGATGTGAGAGTTGGACTAGAAAGAAAGCTGGGCACTGAAAAATTGATGCTTTTGAACTGTGGTGTTGGAGAAGACTCTTGAGAGTCCCGTGGACTGCAAGGAGATCCAACCAGTCCATCCTAAAGGAGATCAGTCCTGAATATTCACTGGGAAGACTGATGCTGAAGCTGAAACTCCAATATTTTGGCCACCTGATGTGAAGAATTGACTCATTTGAAAAGACCCTAATGCTGGAAAAGATGGAAAAGACCAAAGGTGGGAGAAGGAGACAACAGAGGATGAGATGGTTGGTTGGGATCACCAACTCAATGGACATGAGTTTGAGTAAACTCTGGGAGTTGGTGATGGACAGGGAGGGCCGGTGTGCTGCAGTCCATTGGGTCGCAAAGAGTCAGACATGACTGAGCGACTGAACTGAACTGAAAAGGTCTATTTTGCCAAACCAGGTTACTGCAACATATTTTTACATTTCAGGTGGATTAACATGTTTTCTCTATAATTTAGGACTACCACTGTAGGATTGACAGCAATAATTACTGATGGCATATAATGATGTATTTTCTCCTTTTAGTAATATTGTGCTGTGCTTAGTCATTCAGTCATGTTCAACTCTGTGCAACCCATGGACTGTAGCCCTCCAGGCTCCTCTGTCCATGGGGATTCTCCAGGCAAGGATACTGGAGTGGGTTGCCACACCCTCCTCCAGGGAATCTTCCTGACCCAGGGATTGAACCCATGTCTTCCCCATAGCAGGCAGATTCTTTACCGTCTGAGCCACCAGGGAAGCCCAGTATTGTGCTAATGCAGTATAATGAGAGGGTTTGGGGTGCTGACCCTCTGCTACAGTTGAAAGTCCATGTATAACTTTAGAGTCAGGCCTTTGTGTCTGTGGCTCCACATCCACAAACTGATTCAACCAACCATGGATTGTGTAGTAATGTAGTATCTATTTATTGAAAAAAAAAACTTGGCATATAAGTGGGCCTTAACAACAATTCCAGCCAGTGTTGTTCACAGGTCTACTGTAATTGTTTTAATATAATGTAAATTTGTGATATCCCATATATAGACCATTGGTAGCAAGGTAGATAAATTTCATCTTTTTGTTAGGAATATTTAATTAAAGGGGGGAAAAAAACCCTAGAAAAATTTTTGTTGAAGCCATTCTTGTATATCCGTCAGAAAGCTAAGTTTATTTTAAAAAGGGTAAGTAAATTTGCTTTCGTACTTTTTTATATCTTTAGCATCTGTCACGGTTACTAGCTCATTGGAGAACTGTTGTATATTTAGTGAATAACTTAATAAAATGAATGTGATTATTTACACTAATATTATTTTAACACATTTAAATGATACTATTATTTAAGAAGGGCTTCCCTGATAGCTCAGTTGGTAAAGAATCTGCCTGCAATATGGGAGACCCCAGTTTGATTCCTGGGTCAGGAAGATCCACTGGAGAAGGGATAGGCTACCCACTCCATTATTCTTGGGTTTCCCTTGTGGCTCAGCTGTGGGACCCCTGCAGTGTGGGAGACCTGGATTTGATCCCTGGGTTGGGAAGATCCCCTCAAGAAGGAAAAGGCCACCCACTCCAGTATTCTAGCCTAGAGAATTCCATGGATTGTGTAGTCTGTGGAGTTGTAAAGAGTTGAACATGACTGAGCGACTTTGGGCTTCTCTGGTGGCTCAGACGGTAAAGAATCTTCCCACAATATGGGAGACCTGGGTTAAATCGATGGGTTGGGAAGATCTCCTGGAGAAGGGAATGGCAACCCACTCCAGTGTTCTTGCCTGGAGAATTTCATGGACAGAGGAGTCTGGTGGGCTACAGTCCATGGGATCACAAAGAGTTGGACACAACTGAGTGACTAACACATGCACACACACACACACTATTTAAGAAAGCAAGTCATATAACTAGCAAGTCATGGTTCAAAAGTTTTCATATTTTTTAACAGAAATTCTAGTAAAATAGAATAAATTCTATCAGGTTAGGGTAGGATTTATTTCTTAAGTTAGTTTTTTCTTTTAAATATAATAAAGTGTTTTTTTAAAAAATAGTGTATATTCTGCCTTGTAAGTTAAACGCTGTTCATGTTGCTCTCATTTCTGCTTTTGTCTTAGGCCTACTGAACTAGACGCACTGGTGTTCGGCCATCTGTATACCATTCTTACTACACAAATGACCAATGATGAACTTTCTGAGAAGGTGAAGAACTACAGCAACCTCCTTGCTTTCTGTAGAAGAATTGAACAACACTATTTTGGCAAAGGCAGCTCATCTATCAGATTGTCTTAGAGTTATTTGTTAATTTAGTTATTATTAAAAAATTTAAACTTTTGAAATATGTGTTTCTTGAATGATGTAATAGATAATAGTATCAGAATTCAAAGCCCCAAATACTGCTTTTCAAAACCTCAGAACAAATTATATAATGTATCATATACCTGTACTTTATACTGATCCTTGTGTATACATTAAAATAATTTTAAATGATTTCATTTGATATGTTGTACCCTGTATCTTTGAAATTTTTGTGTTTTTGGCACATGTATGCATATAAAAATAAAGCTCAAACAACTATATGGCTGGTGTATTTATTAATACTTTGCATCTTTCTAAAAGCTGCTCTTTGAGCTTCATACGTGTAATAAGCAGTGTCTTTTCTAAGGCAGTAATTCGTGTTCCATACTCCCAAGATTGCTAGATACATGATGAACCTGGTCATGGGAAATACGTTCTTAACAGTGTACTTAGAAAATGCAAATGATTACAAAGCATTTAAATCCTGGAACAGATTTAAGAGCATTTTTCTTACCTCAACTTTATTGAACTTAAAAACATTTTATCAGAGCAGCTATAATTTACATTTGATAAAAAGATAGTTTTAAGAACTTAACTTTTTTTAAACTTCTTTTGGAATAGAATATTTTAATATTGCTGTTTTATTCCTTTTGTGGCGAAGTTGAGGCTTCCCTATAGGCTTAGATGGTAAAGAGTCTGCCTGCAATGCAGGAGACCCAGATTTGATCCCTGGGTCGGGAAGATCCCCTGCAGTAGGAAGTGGCAACCCACTTCAGTATTCTTGTCTGGAGAATTCCATGAACAGAGGGGCCTGCTGGCTACAGTCCAGGTGGTCAGAAAGAGTCCGACACAACTGAGAGACTAACACTTTCTTTACACTTTTGTTTTCTGAGGATAGTTTTCACAGAAGTATTTATTTATACCTAGACACTAGGATTATATGCTGTATTTCTTTCAGTTTTTTGAATATTTTATGTAAAATCAGGGATGCTATAAGAGTCAGATGTAAAAATCATTTCTTAAAATAGTCTAGAATAGTAGTACTCTTATGTTTATGTACCAGACCTTACAAAAACCATGAAGGTTATTATTCCCAGTTCACACAAGAGGAAATGGAGACACAAAAAGTATAAGAAAGTCATGGAGTTAGTAAGTGGTAGAATTGGAATTCAGACCCAGGCGGTCTTGGCATCTGTTTGGCTTTTTTAAAGAACACTATAATTTTTTTTAAGATGATAGATTTATACCTTTTAAGGAATGTATTAGGTTCTCCTTAACCCAAGTCCCACATAAACATTGGGTTCTCCCTTTTGACTGTAGTACTATTTATTATAGCTTTCCTGAACTAATTTTGTAATTTGTATTATTATTTAAAAAAATTCCAATTTACGTGTGCTTTTGTATAATTTTTATGACAGGTTTTTTGGCTCTGTATTTTTGTATGTTTTTTTTTATACTGGATAAGATTCTTTTCTTTTAATAATACCATTATTAAAGGAAATTAATGCATTCTTGTAAATGCTGCTGTTCTCTCCAAGGAACCATAAGGGACAGTTTCTAAGTTTCCTGCCATGTCCCCCATTTTTTGTTTTCTTTTTCCTTTTTTTTTTTTGGTGAACTTCCTGTGAGGTCCTTTGAGAAAATCCTGTGAGTAAATGTGAATTCGTCTTGGTTTGTGGCCTCCAAGGTTTTGATGGTCTTTTG
This sequence comes from Bison bison bison, assembly GCF_000754665.1. Lineage (NCBI taxonomy): Eukaryota > Metazoa > Chordata > Mammalia > Artiodactyla > Bovidae > Bison > Bison bison. Next base: position 4,567,207 of record NW_011495022.1, on the reverse strand, counting down.
TTAGCTCACACTCTGCCTTTAGTCATTAAAGTATTAGCTAAGTTACTATTGTCCAGTAGTATCTTTTTCAGGTAAACTGGTGCTCATGTCCCTTCTCTCCTTAGATTTGGGTTAGTTGGCCCTGCAACCTCAGCTTTCGGCTGGGTTCAAGAACCAGAATGAATTTTTGTATGGTGTTTATCATTATTACAAGATAGGGAGCAATGCTTTTCTTTACATTCTGAAATGGGAAATCTGGGAATCTGGGTTGCTTTTTATTCTTGAGGTAAGAAATGCTCATTAAGAATTAAAAGTGCTGAATTTTTAAAGTGGCTTTATTATGAAAAATTTCAAACATGAAGAGAAAATAAAAAGAATTCCCATGTACCTATGAACCTACCTCACTTCAACAGTTAGCAACTCAGTTGCTTTATAATATATATTGCTTTTTTTTTATATGCTTTATAATATATGTTGCACCAAAGTTCATATAAGTCTGCTTTTGAAGATGTAATATAGAAACAAATTCTTAAAAATATTTGTTATTTCACACTGTGTTCATCTAATCCCAGTCCCTTTCTACCACTGGAAGTTGCCATTATAGTGAATTTTGTGTTAACCATTCCCATGATTTAATTTTTTGCTTTTGATGTTTATATAAATGGAACCACAATCTATGCATCTTCTGTTTTATTTCTTTCATACAATATTACATTTAAAATTTTCACTCATTTGTTGTACCTAGCAGTGGTTCAGTTCAGTTCAGTTCAGTTGCTCAGTCATGTCCGACTCTTTGCGACCTCATGAAGCATAGCATGCCAGGCCTCCCTGTCCATCACCAACTGCTGGAGTCTACCCAAATCCATGTCCATTGAGTCGGTGATGCCATCCAACCATCTCATCCTCTGTTGTCCCCTTCTCCTCCTGCCCTCAATCTTTCCCAGCATCAGGGTCTTTTCAAATGATTCAGCTCTTTGCATCAGGTGGCCAAAGTATTGAAGTTTCAGCTTCAACATCAGTCCTTCGAATGAACCCCCAGGACTGATCTCCTTTAGGATGGACTGGTTGGATCTCCTTGCAGTCCAAGGGACTGTCAAGAGTCTTCTCGAACACCACAGTTAGAAAGCATCAATTCTTTGGCACTCAGCTTTCTTTATAGTCCAACTCTCACATCCATACATGACTACTGGAAAAACCATAGCCTTGACTAGACGGACCTTTGACAAAGCAATATCTCTGCTTTTGAATATGCTGTCTAGGTTCGTCATAACTTTCCTTCCATGGAGTAAGCATCTTTTAATTTCTTGGCTGAAGTCACAATCTGCAGTGATTTTGGAGCCCCCCAAAGTAAAGTCAGCCACTGTTTCCACTGTTTCCCCACCTATTTGCCATGAAGTGATGGGGCCAGATGCCATGATCTTAGTTTTCTGAATGTTGAGCTTTAAGCCAACTTTTTTACATAGTATTCTTTTATATGCAAACATAGCACTTCTTTTCTGTGTTCTTTTGTCAGTGGACATTTTGGTTGTTACAGAAATTTGCTGTTATAAAAAATGCTGCTTATGAACAATTCTGTACATATGTCCTGGTATAAATATGTATGAAGTTTTCCAGGGTATATACTTAGGCATATAATCGCTGGGTTGTCAGGTATGTGTCTGTTTAACTTCTCTAGGTAATTCCAAATCGTCTTCCTAAATATTTGTGCCAGTTTACACTCTTACACTTAGCTACTTTGCAAACATTTGGAATTATTAGTTTTTTTCGCTAATTGGTTTTTAATTAGTATTTTCCAGGTGACATCAATGAGTTGATACAGTTATGTTTATTTATCTATTCTTAGCTGTTCTGGGTCTTCCTGGCTGTGAAGGCTACTCTCTAGTTGCAGTGTGTGGGCTTCTTGTTTCTGTGGCTTCTCTTGTGGAGCACAGGCTCTAGGGCTCATGGACGTCAGTAGTTTTGGCACATGGGCTGAGTAGTTGCCGCTCCCAGGCTTTAGAGCACAGGCTCAGTGGTTGTGGTGCACAGGCTTAGTTGTTCCGAGGCATGTGGAATCTTCCTGGATCAGGGAACGAACCTGTGTCTCCTGCATTGGCAGGTGGATTCTTTGCCCCTGAGCCAGCAGTGAAGCCCCTACATCTATGTTTATTGGCGTTTTCTTTTTTTTTGAAGTGATTACTTGCTGTTCAGTCACTCAGTCGTGTCTGACTCTTTGTGACCCCGTGGACTGCAGCATGCCAGGCTTCCCTGGCCTTCACCATCTCTCTGAGGTTGCTCAAATTCATGTCCACCGAGTCGGTGATGCCATCCAACCAGCTTATCCTCTGTCATCCCCTTCTGCTCTCCATCCTTCCCAGCATACAAGGTCTTTTCCAGTGAGTTGGCTCTTCGCATCAGGGGGCCAGAGTTTTGGAGACTTTTTCTATTGGGTTGTTTGCTACTCTTACGACTTATCAGAATCCTATTTGTATCATTGATATTAATGTCTACTTGATTATAAATGTTATAGATATCTCCTAGTTTGTTGTCTTTTCACTCCCTTTATGATGTATTCTAATGTACAGAAGTTCTTAATTTTTATATAGTCGGTGATCAATCTTTACCTTCATGATTTGAGCTTTTTGTCCTGTGTTTATGCAGAACATCCTTCCCAATCATTATATATGAGTCAGGCTTCAGTGTTACAGTCCTGTCATTCATGGGACTCCAAAATACTGCCTTATTTCCTTTCCATGGGAAGTGACTCCTGAGTCCATGTGCTGGGCTTACTTTCTGTATTTTAATCAATCCAGTGGACACAGTCTTGGGAACCAGTATGGTTATGGTATATCTCAGTGTCACGGAGCAGGTAACTGAAAACTACACCCACCCATTGTATGATGTTAAACAAAATACTTCTGTGAACTTATTTTGGTGTTCCCCTTGTAAGTTCTTGCCTACTTATATCAACAGAGGGGGAGACCTTAAAAACAAGATGTCAAAGTAACACCAAAAGAACACTTTGTGAAATTCCTAGGCACATTCAGTTTACTTTTTGTAAAAATTTGTAGAGAAAGACAATGTGAAACTGACAGCAGACACGTTGAGAAAAGTATAATCTCACCTGCACAGAACTCCTATATTCAACCTGAAAGAAAAAGTTTAGTTCCTCAGGGATTGGTTAGCTTGAAGAACTGTTCTACAAAAGCCCAGCTAAACTCTGCCTACCTGGCTCCTGTGTTCTATAGAGTTTTTTGGCATAATTTATGATGACTCCATTAATCTAAAACATTAAAAAACAAAAATCCCAACAGAATTCACTTCAGAGTGTTCAAGCGGGAGAGCATTTATTGTAAGGTATTAAATGGCTTACAGGATCACTGAGAGTACTGAAGAAACACTAGGCTGTACTTGCAGTAATGACTCCACAGAACTGGGTCATCAGTGAAGCTCTTGCCTCTTCTATGGTCAGGAAGCCATGGGCTCCACAGCCGTTTCTCACTGTTGTGATCAAGAAGCTACCATGATTGGAATGCTTTGGTCACTGCTGCAGCATTCTGAGCAAGAATCAGATAATGCTTGCTGTAGTAAGCGTTAGCAAAAACAGATGCTTCTTAACACCCTTCCTCTTAACTTCACAAAGCTAGTAGCTAGATACCAGGGCCTCTACTGATGCTCCGTCATGTCAGACTCTTTGCGACCCCACGGACTATACAGTCCATGGAATTCTCCAGGCCAGAATACTCGAGTGGGTAGCCATTCCCATCTCCAGGGGATCTTCCCAACCCAGGGATTGAACCCAGGTCTCCTGAATTGCAGGTGGATTCTTTACCAGCTGAGCCACAAGGGAAGTCCCTACTGATGCTACTACAAAAGAAACAGAGCCTATATGATAATGATACCAGAGAAAGAGTAGAATCGTACCTCTCACCTCACTTTTGCATTTCAAATCTTTCACAAATGCATCTGATTGGCTTACTCTAAATAATATCCAAAACCCTATTTGTAAAGCGTCTGGAAGATGTAGGTTTTAACTTTCTAGCTTCTGTAGGAAAGGGTGATATCATGAATGTTGAACACCAATTCACACTGTATTCATCACCCTGGAGTTTATAAAACTACTCCCCAACATATTCCTATACAAGTTTTGCCTCTCATACTAAATTTCTTAATGTATCTGGAATATTCTTTTTTAATTGTTTGAGGTGGCTGTTTAATTTCTTTCTTGCCTCAAACGGATAACTAATTTTCCCAGCATCATTTACTGATTTTATTATCTGGTTTGACTTTTTCCTACTGGTCCACAATCCCAGTTGTATTATCAGTTTGCACATAGGATTGTTTCTTGGTTGTTCTTTTACATTGGTCTGGTCCATGTATGGCTATCCTATTTGGCAACAAAATCAAATTCTCTTAGTTAGTATATTCTATGTCAAATTTTGATATGTGATAAGGCAAGTCCCCCATTTTATTCTTCACCTTCATAAAATGAAGTTGGACCTTTGCACTTCAGTGTAAGTTTTAGAATCAATTTTTTAAATTCCATCAAAAACAAAAAGTGGAATTTTGATTGTATTTACATTGAATCTCTGAATTATTTTGGGAAGAATCACAAAATTCAATTTTTATATTCATGAATGTGTCATGCTGCCACATATCTCTTTAATGTCCTTCTATAAGGTTTTTCTTCATAGAGGTTTTGAAAATCTTTTGTTGATTTTGTTTCTATGTTCTCCCTCTTTCTATTTTTAGCCATTATAAATAATTCCAAATGCAAATTGTTGATATACAAAATCTTCATGATTTTTGTATGTAATCTATCCAGTCATCTTGTTGAATGTTTTTATTCTAATGGTCTTTCTAAGGATCCTTTTTGGTTTTCTGTAGATAATATAATTCCTAGATAATGGGAGTTGTGTTTTTTTCAAACTTTCGTTTTTTACTTGTCAGATTGTGGTAAACTGCACCTTACATTAATGTTAAATAAAAATGGAATATCCTGTTTTTAAATTAATTAGATGGGAGTTGATAAGCTTAAACATATTATTTCTGCTCTTAAAACATGGGAAATATCTCCATTCATTTATAGTTTTCTTTTAAGTACTTCTTGAAAGTTTTATATCTTGCCGCATATAAACTGATTTCCCCCCTTATTACAGGTTGTATTTCCCTGCTTTGCATATCTGGTAACTTTTTGATGTTGGATAATGTTAATTTTGTCTTTTGAGGGCCTGGATTATTTATTTCTATTTGTGAACACTGTTCTGGGATGCAGTTTTCTGTTGAATTTTGGAGTCTTTCTCCCAAGGAATTGGTTTTCTTTGTACGTTTGCCAGTTCTTGGTTGTCTGCTTATCTGTCTTTGAGTATTGCTATGCATTTCTTTGTGGATGCTCGTTACATTACTTTATCTGGTTCTTTTCATTTTCACAATGTGCTTCTAAATAGAGTGTGGTGGCAGTGTGTGAGTGTGTTGTTTCTCCTCCTTGGGATTAGTTGTTTGTGTGCCTCACTGTCTCTAAGCTCAGATCTGTGCTCGCTGCATCATTCTGAGAGCAAATACTCTACTGCTGTTGAGCACTTGCTTCTTAGCCAAAGCTGAAGGAGAGCTCCACTAGCCCACCTGCTCTGAATTCATTTTCCTAATTAACCGCTTGAATCCCTAAAATCCTTCCTGCACTTTGTTTAAGGTGCCACCTGCCAGTGGAGTTGCCTTAGACTCCTGCCATTTTTCTGAGATAACTTTCTGCTTCGACTTGGAGCTTTGGTTTCCTCCAAACTTATTTCTGTATAAATTTTATGCCATCTGCATCATTTTTTAAATCAGAAGTTCTTCAGAATTTGTGCCCCTTAGTAGCCCTTTTGTGTGTGTTTGTTTTCCACTGTTGCTATAGATATATTCTTTTAAAATACATATATATTCTGACAGTTTATGGGCTTTTGGGTAGAATATTATGGACATATGGTGAGCAGTTACATGTTCATTATATCAAGGCGTATAGTAAGTGTTTATCACCCTCATTAATAAGGGACTTAGATGGTTTACAGTGTATATGTTATAGTGTAATAAACATTCTTGAACATATATCTTTAAATATGTAAATATTTCTGAAGTGTTAATTTTTAATGGTGGAAATTTGTTGTTCTTGTTTTTGGTAAGTTTTAAGAGTTTACATTGTCAAATTATCCTAAAAAAATGTATATTTGTCCAAACCCATAGAATATATAATACCAAGAATGAACTGCAAACAGTGGACTCTGAGTGACTATGATGTGTCATTGTGGGTTCATTAGTTGCAACAATCGTACCCCACTGTGTTGAGGGATGGTGATAATGGGGGAGAAGCTACCCATATGTGGGGGCAGGGAGTATAAGGGAAGTCTTTGTACTTTCTCTTCAGTTTTGCTGTGAACCTAAAACTGCTCTAAAAATTATTTTAATTTTTTAATAGTGTATTTATTGAGTAAAGACTTACAGTACTTGCAGTTTTGAGGCATTATTCTAAGTTCTTTACAGATATTAAAAATGTGTTCTTTACAGTAACTCTGTGATGTAATATTATCCCCATATTAGAGATGAGAAAACTAAGGGCCTACAGAGAAATTAAGAAATTTGTTCAAGGTTATATAGCTAAATTAAGTCAGTTTACATCCCACAAAACTGTGTTTCACCATGAAACACTTAAATATTTGCCAATCTAAGTGAAAAGTAACACTTCATTAACTTTTTGACTTTGTGTCTTTATATAAGTGAGATTAAACATTTTCATATCTTTATTAGTTATTTGTAATCTTGGATTTTATCTGTAGCCAATTGGATTGTTTCTTTTCCTTATTGATTTACATGTGATCTTTGTATCATGCATAAATTAACCCACTGTGTTCATAGGGACTGTGGATCTTTGTCCTCAGCTTGCCATTCACTTTTGACTTCATTTTTCCTGCAATGCAAGAGACCTAGGTTCGATCCCTGAATTGGGAAGACCCCCTGGAGGAGGGATAAGCTACCCACTCCAGTATTCTTGCCTGGAAACTCCCATGGACAGAGGAGCCTGACAGGCTACAGTCCATGGGTTCGCAAAGAGTTGGACATGGCTGAGCAACTTTCGCTTTCTTTTTTTCCAGAAGTAAGTTAAAATTATTTTAATATGTTTTCAGCTTTCAAATAGTTAAAATGCAGTAGATTGTAATTAATAGTGAAATAGCATCAGGTATAACTTTAATTACTCAGAATGAATTAGAAAGTATTTTAAGATATTGTAATGCTTCAGATGGTTTTTGTTAAGATTAGTTAGGATGAAGAAGTTTAGTGCCAATTGATAACATTTATTGCTTGAATGATAGATATATTTGTTTATATCATAATTACTAATCTTTATGAAGTTCTGAAACACAGCTTATTTGATTTGCTCACATTCTATTTAAACTCAAAAGGTATATAGTATTCATTTTATCCTCACCTGCCTACTTGATGAGATTATATTAGAGGATAAAATATTGATTCTAATTTGAAAAACAGTGTTTATCCTTCCTGATTCCTAATTTCCTCCATTAATGAGTGATAGAAAAGGCTTTATGTTAAAAAACAAACCCTTTTATTTACTAGGTATTTTGAAAATTTTTACAAAGTATGTCAAATTAACATATTACCTAATATCTTAGGTGATGTTGATCTATGCTGATTATCAGATCAATGTCTTAAGTTTGATGTGTTAGATATTATTCAGTGTGTGGGTTTCATATGCAAATATGTAATGTATGCACTTTCAGTAACTACTGGGTTGAAATTGTACTCCGGAGGGGAGAGCATACTTAAATCTCTCTGCCTCCACATAACATGTGCATTTTGTTCATTTTGAACATGTAATTATTTCATTTTGGTTTAATCATACATTTAAAAGAGATACCATTCATAGGTACAAAGTTGTTTCTTGGGTTTAGCTCCTTGTTTTTCATTGCCTAGGTTTTAAAACTAAAGTTATTTTAAAGCTAATATATGAAAGACTATAGTGTAGCTTAGATCAGGAAAATGATTAATTTTATGGTGATTTTTTTTCCTTTAAATCAGAAACATTGGCTCACTGAGTTTAATACAATATACTTCATCAATGTAATGTTTCATTCCTATAAAATCAGAGAGAAATGAAAAAACAATAAAGATGTCGCTATTTTTAGCTTTTTGTTGTACATATTTAGTTTGAATTCCCAGTTGAATTTCTTTTTTCTGTTGGACTAAATAAGATATGTACTTAAGGATATTATTGAGAATTTTTATCACAAACAGGGAAACTGAAAGAGAAGTAGAATGTACCATGAGGAAAAACATATGACAGTCTCATTACTGACCATGTATGGAGTTTCAAAAGACACTCTTGTCTTTTTGAAAAGACAAAGCTAATGAATGAAATTAAGTAAATTAATGAATTTTTAAAATGTCTATTTAAAAAGTAGGAAAGATAATTCTCTAGCTAGTTGTTTATTATGATAGTTGATTTTTTAAATAGACTGGAAAATTAGTTAACAATCTATAATATGTTCTTGCAAATAAACCTAAAATTGTGTAAACAGTAATTTAACCCACTAGTGATATTGGGTAGATCCATGGTATTATTTATTGACATCATTTGACTATGTGATGTTACAAGCTTTTTCTAACTAAAAGCAATAACAGATTCAGTTCAGTTCAGTCGCTCAGTCATGTCCAACTCTTTGCAACCCCATGAACCGCAGCACGCCAGGCCTCCCTGTTCATCACCAACTCCCGGAGTTTACCCAAACTCATATCCATTGAGTTGGTGATACCATCCAACCATCTTACCCTCTCTTGTCCCCTTCTCCTCCTGCCCTCAATTTTTCCCAGCATCAGGGTCTTTTCAAATGAGTTAGCTCTTCGTATCAGGTGGCCAAAGTATTGGAGTTTCAGCTTCAACATAAGTCCTTCCAATGAACCCCCAGGACCGATCTCCTTTAGAATGGACTGGTTGGATCTCCTTGCAGTCCATGGGACTCTCAAGAGTCTTCTCCAACACCACAGTTCAGAAGCATCAATTCTTCTTCACTCAGCTTTCTTTATAGTCCAACTCTTACATCCATACATGACTACTGGAAAAACCATAGCCTTGACTAGACAGACCTTTGTTGGCAAAGTAATGTCTCTGCTTTTTAATATGCTGTCTAGGTTGGTCATAACTTTCCTTCCAAGGAGTAAGCATCTTTTAATTTCATGGCTGCAGTCACCATCTGCAGTGATTTTGGAGCCCCCAAAAATAAAGTCTGACACTGTTTCACTGTTTCCTCACCTATTTGCCATGAAGTGATGGGGCCGGATGCCGTGATCTTAGTTTTCTGAATGTTGAGCTTTAAGCCAACTTTTTCACTCTCCTCTTTCACTTTCATCAAGAGGTTCTTTAGTTTTTCTTCACTTTCTCCCATAAGGGTAGTATCATCTGCATGTCTGTAGTTATTGATATTTCTCCTGGCAATCTTGATTCTAGCTTGTGCTTCATCTAGTCCAGCGTTTCTCATGACGTACTCTGCATATAAGTTAAATAAGCAGGGTGACAATAACAGATTAGGCATCCTTTATCTGTTCTCTTTTGGAGAATTTAGAAGTGCTGAATTTCTCATTAGCACAGGAAGCATTATTTTGGCAAGTTCTTAAGTACCCAAGTAGTCTTTATCCCTTGTTATCAATCATATTGTTTATCACTAGACTAAAGAATGCTCAAACTACCACACAATTGCACTCGTCTCACATGCTAGTAAAGTAATGCTCAAAATTCTGCAAGCCAGGCTTCAGCAGTATGTGAACCATGAATTTCCACATGTTCAAGCTGGTTTTAGAAAAGGCAGAGGAACCAGAGATCAAATTGCCAACATCCGCTGGATCATGGAAAAAGCAAGAGAGTTCCAGAAAAACATCTACTTCTGTTTTATTGACTATGCCAAAGCCTTTGTGTGGACCACAATAAACTGTGAAAAATTCTGAAAGAGATGGGAATACCAGACCACCTGACCTGCCTCTTGAGAAACCTGTATGCAGATCAGGAAGCAACAGTTAGAACTGGACATGGAACAACAGACTGGTTCCAAATAGGAAAAGGAGTACGTCAAGGCTGTATATTGTCACCCTGCTTATTTAACTTATATGCAGAGTACATCATGAGAAACGCTGGGCTGGAAGAAGCACAAGCTGGAATCAAGATTGCCAGGAGAAATACCAATAACCTCAGATATGCAGATGACACCACCCTTATGGCAGAAAGTGAAGAGGAACTAAAAAGCCTCTTGATGAAAGTGAAAGAGGAGAGTGAAAAAGTTGGCTTAAAGCTCAACATTCAGAAAACTAAGATCATGGCATCTGGTCCCATCTCTTCATGGGAAATAGATGTGGAAACAGTGTCAGACTTTATTTTTCTGGGCTCCAAAATCACTGCAGATGGTGACTGCAGCCATGAAATTAAAAGACACTTACTCCTTGGAAGGAAAGTTATTCAAAAGCAGAGATACTACTTTGCTAACAAAGGTCCGTCTAGTCAAGGCTATGGTTTTTCCAGTGGTCATGTATGAGTGTGAGAGTTGGACTGTGAAGAAAGCTGAGTGCCAAAGAATTGATGCTTTTGAACTGTGGTGCTGGAGAAGACTCTTGAGAGTCCCTTGGACTGCAAGGAGATCCAACCAGTCCATCCTAAAGGAGATCAGTCCTGGGTGTTCATTGGAAGGACTGATGTTGAAGCTGAAACTCTAATACTTTGGCCACCTCATGCGAAGAGTTGACTCATTCTAAAAGACCTTCATGCTGGGAGGGATTGGGGGCAGGAGGAGAAGAGGACGACAGAGGATGAGATGGCTGGATGGCATCACCAACTCGATGGACGTGAGTTTGAATGAACTCCGGGAGTTGGCGTGCTGCGATTCATGGGGTCGCAAACAGTCGGACACAGCTGAGCGACTGAACTGAACGGAACTGAATACCCTTGAGAGTTAAGTTCTAATTAAATTTCGTTTTCATATCCCCCAAAGTGCTATATTCATTCATTCAGTAAACACCTTTAATTTGCCAGGTACTGTGCCAGGTTAAGTAGTCTGGATAGAGATCTGCTGTTTTCCTGTCCTGTTGCCTCCGGACACTTACTTACTTGTTGAGCATATATGGCAGGTGCTCAGCAAATAGTAACTGAGTAAATTTAGGTCACAGATGATCTCCTGATGCTTGGAAATTAAACAGAGCACTTAGAAATAATCCATGCCAAAGAAGAAATCCAAAGAATGTTAGAAAATATTTTGAATTTAGGAATAATGAAAATATACCCGAGCTTGTGGCATTTAATTTAAGCAGTGCGTAGAGGGAAAACTATGGGTTTACATTCTCATATTAGAAAAGGAAAAAAGTTTTCAGTCGGTTATCTAAGCTTCCACCTTTAGAATCCAGAAAAAAAGAAGAACAATTAACCCCCACCCAATAAATACAATGAAGGAAATAAGAGTGAAAATCAATAACATAGGAAGTGGGCAAACAATAGAGAAAATAAACCCAAAATGACATAGAAAGCAGAGGCAAAATAGAGAAAATCATAAAACTCTATAGACAGTTCAAATACTAGAATGGGTTGTCATGCCCTCCTCCAGGAGATCTTCCCAACACAGGGGTCAAACCCAGTTCTCCCACATATAAGGCAGTTTCTTTACCATCTAAGCCACTGGGGAAGCCCAAGAACACTGCAGTGGGTAGCCTATCCCTTCTTCAGGGGATCTTCCTGACTCAGGAATCAAACCAGGATCTCCTATATTGCAGGTGGATTCTTTACCAGCTGAGCTACCAGGTAAGTCCAGAAAATAGATGAAATGGAGAAAATCAATAAAACCCTAGACATTTCCAAAGGGGAGAATGGATAATGTTTTAGACAGATGATTCTGGAATAACTCAATATCATATGGAAAAAAAAAACAACCCAGTATTACTTTGATCATTCACAAAAATTAACCCAAAATGTATTATAGAGCTAAATGTAAAAGTTTAAAACTAGAAGAAAACACTTCTAGAAGGAAGGAATCTTTGTGTCCTTGGGTAGGCAACAGTTTTATAGATAGGACAGAGAAAGCACTTATGAAAAAAGAAAATATTGAAAAATTGAACTTCATTTAAAATTCTGCTCTTCTAAAGAGACTGTAAAATGAAAAGGCTTGCAACAGATGGAGAAAACATTTTGTAATAATGTATCTATTAAAAGTCTTGTATCCAAAACAGATAGAGAACTCTTAGAATTTAATAAAAAGACAACCCAGATTAAAAAGTGAACAAAATACATACACAGACATTATACAAAAGAGAGGATATAAATGGCTAATAAACACATAAAACAAGCTTAATGTCATTAGTTATCAGGTGAAAGTAAATTAATCCATGAGATACCACTATACACCTATTAAAATGGCTAAAATTGGAAAGTTTTACATTATCAAGTGTTGACAAAGATGTGGAATAGGGCACTTTGCTGGTGGTCCGGTGGTTGGGACTCTGCCCTCCCAGTGTGGAGGGCATGGGTTTGATTCCTGGCCAGGGAACTAGGGTCCCACTTGCTGCACAGTGTGGCTAAAAATAAGTAAATAAATAAATAGATGTGGAATAATTGGAATTATCATACACTGACGTGCTTTGCTTAGTTGCTCAGTCGTGTCCAACTCTTTTCAACCCATGGGGTGTAGCCTTCCAGGCTCCTATATTCGTGGGGATTCTCCAGGCAAGAATACTGAAGTGCATTGCCATGAGAATATAAATTGGTGCAAGCATTTTGGAAAACTAAGTTTCTTAAATATACATTTACTATATGACTAAGCAAATCCACTTCTAAGTGTATGCCCTAGAGGAATGAAACCATGTCCATTTAAAGATTTGTACGTGAATGTTCACAGCAGTTTAATTCATAATAGCATAGAATTTGAAAAAAAATCTCAAAATTCCATCCACAGATGAATAGATAAAAATTATGGTTTATTCAAACAATGGAATACAACTTGGAATAAAAGAGACAAAGTACTGTAACTTGCAGCACTCTTGATGAATCTCAGTATCATTACCTATGCTGAAGGTAAGAGGCCAGAAGTGAAAATATATACTCTATGTATGGATATATGAAATTCTAGAACACGAAAAGTTAACCTATAGTGACAACAGATCAATGGTTACCTGGGGTGAGATAATTTGGTTTTGAGGGGTATTTGTTTTTCTTTTTGATTGAATACAGAGGGGCACAAGGGAACTTCTGGGAGGGATGAAAAAATTCTGTATTATGATGTTGTTTGTAAATTGTATGCATTTGTCAAACCTCACCAAACTATTTTTTTCCTATGCAAATTATACCTGGATAAAGTTGATATAACGTAATGAATTAGATGGGGGCTTCCCTGGTGGCTCAGTGGTAAAGAATCAGCCTGCCAATGTAAGAGACACAGATTCAATCCCTGGGTCAGGAGGATCCTCTGGAGAAGAAAATGACAACCCACTCCAGTATTCTTGCTGGGAAAGTCCCATGGACAGAGGAGCCTGCTGGGCTATAGTCCATGGGGTCGTAAGAGTTTGACATGACTTAGTGACTAAACAACAACAACGGTGAATTAGATAACACTCTGTTCTCTGCAACTTACATGATATAGTGATTGTTATTCTTAAAGTTTATTAGACTTGGGAGTGGAGTAGATTTTTGACTACCAATTCAATTTATATTTTTTTGTCATTAATTTATTTAGATTTTTCTCTCAAAGAGCAAATCAGTGGTAAATCAATAGTCTAGAATTTCAATTTCAGGTACTTTTCTTCACTTTTTATTAAAAATTGTAAGATATTTGGTTACTGAGTGAAGAGCGTTCTTGTTTCATTCTGTTTTTCTCCATTTATTTCAAATCTTGGCTAAAACTGTTCTTAAGAGTTATCCTGAGATCTAGGGTGGGTTACATTCCCCTCTTCTGTGTTTCCATATCACTTATAATACTGTGCAGTTTTCAAGAGATCTTGATACCATGCCAGGCATTGCTTATTTAGATACAACAGAGATAGAATATTTCTTAACTGAAGAAATTGATGCTTAGATAATTTGTGATTCTTGAAAACTCTATTGATATATTTAACCACATATTTTCATCCAAGTCATTTTCTTAGTTTTTTTTTTTTTCTTGGTTATTATTTATATCTCTCCATTTAGCTAGGGATCACAAACTCAATTCAAAAGTTAGAATGAAGAGAGACAGGATATTAAGACAATAGGGAATAGTGGGGGCTGTGCCAAACTGAAGAATGTATCCTTCTACTTAAGGCCTTTAAATAACATAAAAAAATTAAAACAACATGCCCGCCAAACAAATATATTTTTAGACCATGTTCAACAGATCGACACCATTATGAATCCATAGACTTGTGACTTAAGATATATCAGTGAACCAGTGAAGTTGCTCAGTTGTGTCAGACTGTTTGCAATCCCATGGACTGTAGCCTACCAGGCTCCTCCATCCATGGAGTTTTCCAGGCAAAAGTACTAGAGTGGGTTGCCATTTCCCTCTCCAGGGGATCTTCCCGACCTGGGGATTGAACCCAGGTCTCCTGCATTGTAGGCAGACACTTTACCGTCTGAGCTACCAGGGAAGCCCAAATATATGGTTTCATTTAAAGAAGTTTCTCAATTTGGAGACAAGGAATATCCTGGAAAGCTTTTCAAACAATACATATTCCCCTTACTATCTGCTTAATTGAGGGTGACTAGTAGACTACCTTGGTATTCAGTGCTAAATGATAATAATCAAGTTGATGGCCCCATGCAGCTTTAGTTACTGGCCATTACTAACAGTTTTCCTTTTGCCAGCAGAGAATGTTAATTTTGCTATGGGTTTTAGCAAAACTACATTGGGCACAATTGCATTATTAGAGAAATGACAAGAGATAACCATAGATAGCATCTTGAAAAGCAGAGATAACCATATGCAGCTCTCAAATGACTCATATTACTATGGTGAGTACTTGGGCAAGAATTCTATTTTCTCATTTATTATTCATTTATCCATTTATTCAATAAATATTTAAATGTATGCAAAAATGAGTTAGTGGCTTCTTTTCTCTGAAGATACTTAAAACTTAGTGTCGTTTGGGAGAAAATCCAGCCCTGGTATTCAAATGGCGAATGTTGCTGAGATGGGCTTAATGAAGCCTCTTAGGATCAGCTGGACTGCTAGCAAACGCATCATTTCCTATGGATTTCTTTCCTCACAAGCTGAGCAGAGCTTCAACAGTTCTCACAACAATTATCACCCACTTGTTCTGTAGGTCTCAAGTTTTTTGCATTAGTCAGGTTGAAGGATTCATGGTATTAATCACCACTGAAGTTGTTATTTATCACCTGCTGGGTGAGAAATAATAATTTTGGCACTAGTGGGGCAGCAGGCCAGAGGTACCAAATTAAGTAAAACATCTAAACACTAGCAAGGATCATTTCTCTGATTAATGAATTGTTACAAAGAAAAAGCGCTACTCATTATCTGGTCTTACCAATACAAAGTGGGGCATGTAAGAAAAAAATATACCAGCTTGCTCAGGCCAGTTTGTCTGTTTATTTCATTCCTTTCTTGTTCTTTCCCCATTCTCTTTCTCTCTCTTTTTTCTATGAACAGACTTCCGTAGCCAATCACAATATTTTTTGTTTATTTTTGCTACCAAATAACACAAATGGACAAATACTTTATATTTGAATAGTACATCAGCAGTGTTTTTTGTGACCTTTAAGAAATTAAAGTGACTTTGAAAGAGGTTAGGTAAATTACATTTTAAATGTTGAATTATCTCCTCATACATGTATAAATTAAAGGTTTTTAATTTATACGTAGAAGACGACATATTTTACTTTTTCTACTTTGAACTAAATACCATTTCTGAAGGGCTTATTTTAGAAAGAATAAATTTTCATCTCTATTGGTTAGGTTTCTTTTTTTTAAAAACATATTCCAAAGAAGAAAGACTCACTTGGACTCTGACTTCTAAAGCAATCTTTAACTTTCATTAATGCCACCAACGAGCTACTGCTTCTAGTCATAATGGGACTAAGAGAGATTGGGTTTATTCTCCTAACTTAAACAACTAAAGAAAGCAGATAAAATAGGTGAAACAATGGCTTTCAGACATGAAACATAGTTTAGGACAGTGATCCTTGCATGAAGGGAAACACAGGTGAGACCCTCAGTTGCCTCAGTTTCTGCCTAGAAAACATCTCCATGCTGCAATGAAGGAAAGAGGAATCCAAACAGAGCCAAGCAGAACTGAGAAGGTAAGAGCTGAGAGTTCAGGAAGGCCAAGGTAGCTAGAATTCAAAAGTAGAGTGCTGGAGATAAGCCAACTGCAGAAAGAGAACTCTAGAGAGCTGGAGATGGTTCCACTTCTCGTGTCCAATTGAGTGTTGATCACCACATGCATATGAAGAAACTACCAAGACTCCGGGCTGGGGTTGGGGGAACGTGGAAAAGAACAAGCGGAGCAATCTTTGGAGCACCTAGAGGATTAGGAAGAGTTTGTGTTCCCACCAGATCAGGGTGGAAAGGTCAGACCAAGCTGTGTGGACCGCCTAATATAACTTCAAAACAAGCCTCAAAAGAACTGAATTTCAAATAACTGCATCCCAGAACAAAACCTTAAAATATTAAAGGAACATAAATATCTCCACCACCCAATAATGTAAAATTCACAATGTCAGGCATGCAAGAAAAAAAAAAAATTACCAGGCATGCAAAGAAATGTGAGAAACATTAGTCAGTAGAAATAGACCCAGAAATGACACAGATGACAGTATTAGTGCACAAGGATGTTATAGTTATTATAAACATATCCCTATACTCCCTATATACAAGAAGGTAGATGAGAGAATGTTATGTAAAATAAGTGTTATTTTAGGTTGACAATTGATGGCAGAGCTTTGAAAAGGTGCTAAGGACTGAATCGGTGCAAATAAGCAGGATAAATATGATTAACTTTTCAGAAGATGCATTTTAATAAGTAGAGAAAGCCTTGAAAATTTTGTTATTTGTATTTCTAAACAATAGGAGAAGAAAATTATCCTGAATAGTAAATTGAAATGCTGAACTTTATGCTTGTGTTAAAAATTATCCTAAAATGATTAAAAATATGCAAAGAGATAAAAATGCAGGCTTATGTCCTCTTCATTTGGTGTACCATCAAAACTTTATAATATATTTAATAATTACTATTGTTTAGTGACATATTTCCCCTATAGAAGTTGTTACAAGTGGTTTTCTAACAGGAGTCAGTGAACA
The DNA here is from genome assembly GCF_000754665.1 of Bison bison bison. NCBI lineage: Eukaryota > Metazoa > Chordata > Mammalia > Artiodactyla > Bovidae > Bison > Bison bison. Next base: position 4,549,946 of record NW_011495022.1, on the reverse strand, counting down.
CTATCTCTGTGTAAAACCTAATTAGAACATAATGTCACAAGAAAATTTGGTTTCTAAAAGAGACCAAGAAATAAGTTACTTTATTTTAAACTCCTCATTTAATGATGATTAATAATATATATAGTATTTAAAATAAAATGTAAAAGAATATGTCAAGTCGACAGCATTTAAGAGAGGGTTGTTAGGATATCTGAATATGGAGACCTATTTTAATGCCAGAATGGAAATTCCAAATTTAAAAACCATCTACTAACAAAACTCAATCAAAATGAATTCAGTTAAAAATATTTGAACATTTTAATATTGCATTTATTAAGTTCTTAAGGAGATACAAAGGTAGACATAGCTTCTGCTATCAAGAAGATTGTAATCTATATGGGTAGATCACACAAAGATGTGTGAAGTTAAATGAGAGTACAAAAAAGCAACAATTTAAGAAGGGACATGGTTATATATAGTTAAGTATTTAAAAATGACACAGCTTAAACGTGAAAAGTTATTAATGGGTTGGTTGTAGAAAGATTCATGGATAAAGTCAACTAAATTATGCTAGACTTTGAATGAGTGGAAACTCTCATTAGAAGGTCACAGTATTAGTCAAAAGTACCCAGCAAGTTCGCGGACAATAGGTAAATAAATGTGGTTGGATCAGAAGATTTCTATGGGATAGTCATGAAAGATGAAGTAATAAATGTAAATTTAGACTAGATTATAAAAGGTCTTGAGTGCACTTCAGAAATTTCAACATTGAGGCAACTTGCACTGATCCTACACAGAAGGTAATGGAAATTGCTCCAGGCTAGGAATCAAAAGATTTGATTTAGATTCTTGGCCTCAGGTAGTAGCTATGCACATAGTTTCAGGCAAGTCACTCCCTCTCCAAGTTTTAGTTTCCTGGTTTACAAAATGGAAATGTGAATACCTTTTCTGCCAACCTCCAGCCTTGGTATGAAGATCAAACAAATTAATTAATGTGAAAATGCTTTGTGGATTATGAAGCACTCCACAAATCTAAAGTGTTATTTTTATTGGAGAGAAGAATAAAATATGATTAAATTGGCTGTTGAACAAGTTTGATCAGGAAGTGAGGTGTCAGATGCTTCCTGCAGCTAGGAGACAAAAATGAAAGGCTGTTTCATTAATTTAAAGTGAGGTAATGAGACCTGGATTAGGAAGGTCGCCAAGTAAAAGGAAACAGAGGGCAGATCTGAGAAAAATGTAGAAGGAAAAGCTAACAAGGCTGATAGCTAATCAGATGTGGAGAAAAAAAAAAAGCATCAAAGGTTTTTCATCTCAATGGCAGAAAAGTTATAGTTTCTAGAAAGCAGTCTCATGAGTTGCTGACAGTTTGAAGGTCAATTTAGGTCTAGTACCCTGAACATCCAGATGAAAGTGTCCAGTAGGCAGTTTACAAAGACATTTACAATTCAAATTTAATGGATCTCTTGAAGAATCTTCTGTATGTACAGAAAAATTTAATAACTATTTCCTTGGTATTTTTAGGGTATAGGAGAACAAACAGCCTGGGGCTAGGGAGAGGGTAAGTTGGGTATAATTTAGCTCTGCCAACCTTGACAATGCTCATTTTAAAACATGCAAATTAAACTTGTCAGAATAAACTCCTGAGGAGCTGCTGGCCACATCTTAAAAACTCTCCAAATGTAAATTCACAAACTCCATCATGCTTGTTTTCTATAATTTTATTATTAACATATGTATGTTTCCATTTTCTTCCATTTTGTCATTAATGGAAAGAATTATAGGTAATCAGAAGTGGCAAATATTGATGGAAATTCTGTTAACTGCCTGTTATTTTCAATAGACAGTATTCAGTTTCTGGAAATCATATCATTTGTGTCACTATGAAGATGGCCTTGATGGCTTCTCTTTCATGAACTCCCATAAGCGTAGCTGGTCCTAAGCGGGATGTTTCATTTTGGCAAGTACACAGATTTTTTTGTTTTATAAATTAATTTTGAGAGATTGTTTTTTTAAATTAAAAGGTATTTTGGTTGAATTTTCAAAGTCCATGTTCACAGACTTTTTATGTCCAAGCCTGATAAATGGTAAAGGAGGAGAACTAAATGTCATGTCTTCTTTTAGTGCCCCTCCCACTCCCCGCTGCCACCCTTCACTGAAAGAGGGAGGCTGGGGAGATATTTTATGTCCATGTGAATTTTATAGGAAAATAAACCCATGTGTTTCTGATGAACTTACAGTTAACTCATCAAAATGTGTGGTTTTGTAAAAGCTATTTGATGTCTAAATAGATCCCTTTGGGACAATCTTTAAACTCCTTAGTTCTCCTCTATGGCTCCCTCTTCCTCCCTGATAAAAGCAGAGGGAAATGCTGTATTCTACCTTGAATCGAGTGTCTGGATTCTGGAGAGCTCTTAAAAGAAAAGATATCTTAATAGTTCAGAAATTATGTTTTATGATCTCATTCTTGATGTGCGCGCGCGGGCGTGTGTGTGTGTGATTTTGCAGGGATGATTCTTCCCTCTCCTTCCTGTCTATAGTAATGACAAATACACCTTCTGGTTGTAGGTGGAGCTGGTTCGGTACCACCAGTGATTTCAAGTATGTAAGGCATACACCGCGTTCTCCTCCAAAGGAACAAAACAGACCGTTTTCCCAGGCATTTGGCACAGCAGTTAACCAGGGGATGGGAAAGTGCCCTTTACTTTTCCCTTTATCAAAATACATTCATTCCAGTTTTCAAATTGCCGTTTTTGAGTCCTAAATCCCTACCCACACTAATTTCTGCGGGTCAGACTTTGACCCTGATTAGAACAAACCCGGAGTCGGATATTCACACCAGAGCGCCGCCGCCGCGCGCGTGTCAGAAGCCATATTGCGGCAAATGCCTCACCCACCTTGGAGCGCAGCTTGTGGAACTGATGAGGTGAGAGCGCGGCACAGAGGCGCGGGCCCGGTAATCACAGGACTGAGGAAACACATACATCATCTGCCACCCAGGTTGGCATTTCAAGTAAAAAACCTTCACACTGTGTAAGATGTTGGACAAATGATGGCCATATGCATGTTTGTCTGGGTGCAGATGGCTCTGCGTTCTCAGAGAGGAGAGAGCTGAGCTCTGCTCTTTTTGCAGACAGTTTAATATTGGTGACACAGTTTATGTCCTCTGCAAAAACAATAATGGAGGGGAAGGTGACATAAATTATTTGCAAATCGTTTGACATATGCAGGGCATTGTCCTTGTAATAATCACCATCAGTCTGTCAGTTTAAGATATGAACCGTGCCACTGCCATTTTATATCACTGTGTTAAGCTTTCACATGTTGTAATTTTACAGATTTGTTCTTTGGAGAACCACGGCAACACAAATCAAATTGGATTATGTTTAGTCATGGACTGTATCCTGCACACTGCTTAGATAAAAATAAAAATGTGCTTTCTGTGGGATGGGGATCTTGAGGCAGTCTTCCATTCCATGTCTCAGTGAGGCGGTAGTTAAATAAACCTTTCCATCCACACCATTAGTCAACTTTACTTCATTTTTCAAGTTGGTGAGGTGATTTTTTAGAGTATTGACTTTGTTTCTTACTATAAAGATGTATAGGATGTGGATAAGATGAAAATGACCTATAGTAAGGATTTTTCTTATGCTTTCTAATAAATTTAATAAGTTAATATGCAAATAGTCAATGATATCTCATAGCCACCTTTAACTTTATGTATAGTATTACTGGATTTCGTACGCAACCCATGAAATTGACTGTAAATGGTCATTAAAATGAAATTGTGTTGTCCCTGTTTCTACCCTGCAAACTTAATGCCATATTGGCAGTTTTTGCTTATTAAGTTCCTGATGCCAAATGATGTTGAAAACGATGTTTTTTTGGTGTAAACATACACCGCAAATGTTATAAACACTCCTGTGTCATTGGTCTATTGCACATGTTTGGATAAATTAACTGATATGAACTTTAGAGACATTTTCTCAATTTCCCCCAGGTTCCAAGAAGACTATAAATTCTAAATTTATAGAAAACTATAAATTCTAAATCAGGGCATTCAGAAATTGAATATGAAAATTTCTAAAGAGAAATATGACTTTTTTTATTTGGAAAAGTTACTTTCATTCGGTTATCTAAGGAGAGCTTCATTTGCCTTTTTTCATTATATAATCTTTAAAACAAAGATTTATTACATTTCCATCTTTGAAATAACATTTTTTTTTCAGAAAGTTACCTATTATCAGTATGCTATTTTGTATCTGTACTGGTAAGTGTAGTGAGGCAAGCATTTGTAAATAAATTATTTTAATCTATCTTAAATGATGCATTTAAATGGTGCATCAGGGAATTTGACATTAGATGTACATGATTTCAGAAAGTTTTTATAGTAACATTAAATCAGAATATTCTTAGCATTCAGAAAAGATTTAAATAAATAAATAATTAAACTTGATGAAGATTCTGATAATAGCAAATACTGTACTCATAGGACCAAAGTGTTAAAGATGACAATGTTTTCCAACAAACTTAACTCGTCTATTTATTTTGGAACTCGTTACCTATATGCTGATATATGAACTGGTCTAATCTCCCATCAAACCTATTCAACAGAATGTTCCGTAAGCACCTCACAAAATAAAGTCCTTTCTAAACCACTGTTCTGTCAGTATTTTCCCCACTTTGGTTAGTATCTCCATTTGTTCAGTTGCTCCTTCATCTCTGTTCTTTTACTTTCACGCTAATTTCTGTTACAAAATATTTGTGTAGGTTATTAACTCTTCAAGAAAACTGTCAGGTCTTTGAGACCATGAAAGGCACACTGATGCTCGGTAAATACTTGTTGAATCAAATTGAAGCAGCTTTGGCTCCTCTCTTTTCCTTGTTTCAATATTAAGTACTGTCAGTTGTTCTTGTGAATAGTCTCTAGAATTTATCCCATTATCTTCATCCCACTGTTTTGTCCCTGGTTTCAGATCCTGACTGTTCTTACTTTTGGCTGACTATTCCCTCCAGACTGAGGTCTTCCCTTTCTGCCTCTTCTCTAGTTGGGTACATGTTTCCTCATGGTCCATGTGTTGCTTATCTCTTCCTGTACCGGGCACCTCATGCTGCTGCTGCTAAGTCGCTTCAGTCGTGTCTGACTCTGTGCGACCCCATAGACGGCAGCCCACCAGGTTCCCCCGTCCCTGGGATTCTCCAGGCAAGAACACTGGAGTGGGTTGCCATTTCCTCCTCCAATGCACGAAAGAGAAAAGTGAAAGTGAAGTCACTCAGTCGTGTCCGACTCTTAGCGACCCCATGGACTGCAGCCTACCAGGCTTCTCCATCCATGGATTTTCCAGGCAACAGTACTGGAGTGGGGTGCCATTGCCTTCTCCATGGCACCTCATGGCCTTAATTAATTGATCAAATAGGACTTATCCAATTTTTTTGCTGTTGTTCAGTTGCTAAGTTGTGTCCAAGTCTTTGCCACATCATGAACTGCAACATGCCAGGCTCCTCTGTCCTCCGCTATCTCCCACAGTTTGGTCAAACTCATGTCCATTGAACTGGTGATGCTGTCTAACCATCTCTTCCTCCTTTGCTTCTTCTCCTTTTGCCTTTAGTCTTTGCCATCATTAGGGTCTTTTCCAGTGAGTCAGCTCTTCACATCAGGTGGCCAAAGTATTGGAGTTTCAGTTTCAGCAACAGTCTTTCCAATGAATATTCAGGGTTGATTTCTTTTAGGATCAGCTGGTTTGATCTTCTTATAGTCCAAGGGATTCTCAAGAGTCTTCTCCAGCACCACAATTCAAAAGCATCAGTTCTTCAGTGCTTAGCCATCTTTATGGTCCACCTCTCACATCCATGCATGACTACTGGAAAAACCATAGTTTTGACTATGCGGACCTTCGTTGGCAAAGTGATATCTCAGCTTTTTAATACTCTGTCTAGGATTGTCATAGCTTTCCTTCCAAGGAGCAAGCAATTTCATGGCTGTAGTCACTGTCCACAGTGATTTTGGAGCCCAAGATAATAAAATCTGTCACTGTTTCCACTTTTTCCCCTTCTATTTGCCATGAAGTGATAGGATCAGATGCCATGGTCTTAGTTTTTTGAATGTTGAGTTTCAAGCCAACCTTTTCACTCTCCTCTTTCACTCTTATCAAGAGGCTGTTTATCAACTATTATCTTATTGTTAATATTTTGCATTTATTGAATTTGGGAATAAATTCTTTACATTTTATTATAACTTTCACCAACTCTGATCTCTCTTATATGTGACATCTATTTTTAGCTCACAAGTCCATTTCCTGATTTCCCTTTTGCTTTCAACTGTTAACATATGGTACTTAAAAAAACTTACAAAAAATTTTAAACATACAAAAATCTAGAGAGACTAAATGTAATAACATCCCCGTACCCATTGCCCTGCTTCTACAGTAATGAACTCATGGACCATTGTTTCTGTGTATCATTTTACTGAATCAGATCCTAGATTATATATATCATCTTTAAACATAGTATATATTTCTAAATAATGAAGACTCTCTTAAAACCTTAATAAGTACCATTATAACACAGCAAAATTAACAGTGACATCTTACTATCATCTAATATGCAGTCAATGTTCATATTCCTTGGTTGTCGCATAAAGGTATTTTGAAAATTATGTTTATTTGACTAAAGATCTAAATGAAGTCCACACATTGCTGTCAGGTTGATGCATCACTTAATCTTGATTAAGCTATAGAGAACTCCTTCATCTGTATTTTTTCTTGGCATGTAGTTGTGGGAAAAACTAAGTGTTTAGTCTATATTTTCCTGCAGTCTGGATTTGCAGATGGCATCTCCTTCCCCCCACCCCCCCTTTTAATTTTTTTACCAGTTTCCAAATTAATGAATTTGTTCTCTAATATCCTTCAATGACCCATGAATGGATTTGTTGTTGTTGTTTTAGAATCATTATGAACAAATTGATCTTTAAAAGTTTGTTTGTTCAATCCACACACTTAGCATCTCACTGATGCTCAAATGGTCCCATCGTTGGCCAGTGGTAGGTTCTTCAATTTGACATCTAAGTCCTTTTGACTGGGGTAGTATTCGGTAGCTTCCTTTGGTTTTTATTGTGATCCATTTATACATTTTCTTTCTCAGACATGGGATCAACTATCTCTCTTAAAAATTCTGGCTCTTTTTGGTGGTTAATGGTATTTGGACAACACAGATTAGATGTTTGTTGATATTGGGGCTGATCATTATTTTAGGCATTTTCAGTGAACAGAACTAGCAAATATAAATATAAGTATATTCATATATGTAAACAATACCCAAGGCATGTTCAGAGAATATGAATTTCTATCTCTGTCCTGAGTATACCATATTCCATAACCCTAACCCTTCAGTTCAAGATACCGTATTATTTTTTTGAGATTTCTTCCATTCATATATGTGTTATTTACAAATATATGAGGATTTTACAACTATCTTTTTATTATTGATTTCTAATGTAATTCTATTATGGTCAGAAAATGTGCTCCATGTGATTTCAGTCCTCTTACATTTACTGAGACATGTTTTATGGTCCAGCGTAAGGTCTGTCTTGGTGAATGTTCTATATGCAGTTGAAAAAATTTTGTTTGTTGTTTTTGCCTATAGTGTTCTATAAATGTCAATTTGACCAAACTGGTTATAGTGTTGTTTGTCTTCTGTGTTCTTACTGAATTTATGTATGCTTGTTCTATCAGTTACTGGAATAGGAATATTGAAGTCTTCAACTTATGCTCGTGGATTGTATATTCTCCATTCAAATCTGTAGTTCTTGCTTTTCTCTACTTTGAAGCTTTTTTAAGTGAATTCACATTTAATATTGTTACATCTTCTTGATGCACTTACTCTCTTATCATTATAAAATATTCCTCTTGTTCCTTGTTTTGATATCTATTTATCTCTGGTGTTAATGTAGCTATTTTGTTTTCTTATGATTAGTGTTTGCATGGTCTATTTCCCCCATACTTGACTTTTTAGCTTATAAAGCACATTTTTTAGACAGCATACAGTTGGATATAACTTTGAAAAAACTCCAGTGTGACAATCTCTGACTTTTAGAGTATTTGTTTCAGTAATGTTTAATGTAATCATCAGTGTATTTGTCTTTAAGTTTACGATAGTCCTCTTTGTTTTATATTTATGCTGTCTGTTTTTCATTCCTTCTTTTTTCCTCTTCTCCTTCCTTATTTGAGATTGAATATTTTTTTGTCTTCCATTTGAATTTTACTATTGGCTTCTTATTGCTCCCTCTTTCTCATTAATTTTTTTTTAGAGGTTGCTGTAGGCTTTGGAGTAAGCATCTTTAACTTGTTACAGTCTAGATCCAAATAATAAGGTACCATTTCCTGTATAATGTAAGGACTTTACAGTTGATATACCTCCATTTCCCCCTCTTATCCTGTGATTATTATTGTCAGTTATTTTATCAATACATATGTTATAAACTCCACAATATCTTGTCATTGTTTTTGGCTCTTAGTCAGTTGTTGATTAATGAAATTAATGAATGAGTGAAAGTCTTTCACGTGAATCCTCATATTTGCCACTGCCAGTTTTCCATTCTCTTTTGTGCTTTTAGTTTGAGAACCTTCCTAATGCATGTCTCCTGGTGATAGATTCTCTCTGCTTTTGTTTCTAAGAGTGTCTATCTGCCTTCATTTTGAAGGATATTTTTTAGACATAGAATTTTAAGTTGGCAATAATTTCTTTAAATATTTTAAACATACTGTCATCTTGTTATATTCTTTTGGATGTGAAATCTGTGATCATTCTTTTTTTGTTCCTCTTTGTGTATGCGCATGCTCAGTTGCTCAGTCATGTCCAACTGAGGTTCCTCTGTCCATGGGATTTTCCAGGCAAGAATACTAGAGTGGGTTGCCATTCCCTTCTCTAGGGGAAATTCCCAACACAGGGATCAAACCCATGTCTCCTGCACTAGCAGGAGGATTCTTTACCACTGAGCCACCTGGGAAGCCCATCTCTGTATGTACCATATCTGTTCCTCTGTCTGTATTTAAGATTTTCTGATTTTTCCTAGTTTTCTGAACTTTGATATCTTGGTGTGGTTTGTGGTGTGTGTGTGTGTGTGTGAGTGTGTGTGTATGTACACTTGTTCTTCTTGGGGTTTATTGAACTTCTGGAATCTGGATTTATATCATTCTCAGGTTTGGAAAATTTATATATAGCTCTCAAGTTTACCCAATGTGAGTTATTAAGAAGTCCATTTCCCCCACCAGTTTCAGTTACTGCCTTTATCAATCCTGAATTTCCATGTGCAGCTGGGTCTACTTCTGGATTTTCATTGTTTCCCTGTTCTGCCTATCAGTGCACTAAAATGATACTGTTTTAATATTTGAGCCTTTATAGTATGTATTCTACTCAGTAGAACCGGCTTCCTCACCATTGCTCTTTGTTTTCCAGATTATTATTTGTTTGTTCTCTCAAATGAACTTTATAAACAACTTGTTTAACTCCAAAAGTAAGTGGAAGATGAGGGGGAGGTGCTTATTTTTTAGGGGATACAGATCTATAGAGAAAGTTCCATTTCAAGAGTATTTTGAAGGTTAATTTTTTTGAAGCAGGTGTTGCATCAAAGGGTAATTGGGATAAAGGTCATTTGGGAAGTTGGAACCTGACTGAGACATTAACCTTGATGTTTCAGGAAGTTAGTATGAAAAACACAGAGAACACAAATCCAAAAATAACAATGAAAGAGATAGTGATGTATCTTATTCTTTTTGTACACAAATCTGATTTTATGTGTCCCTTTGAAGTTTTTAGTGAGAGCTGATTTGTCCTAACTTTGGCATTTCTCATCCCATGTAAGACATTCCTTCCAGACAGAAAAAGACACTACTGATCTAGCCTTAATCAGATGTGTATACTGAATTAACTAGCCACTAACAAAGATGGCCTACTGTAAGCCATCTGCCCTTGGTGTAATGCGGGGCATTCTGTTTGCCTCAGCAAAAGCACTGCTTCTGGAATCAATCAGATCTGGGTTCAAATCTTAGCACCTCTGCTTCCTAGTTATAACCTTGGGAAGTCAATTTCTTCACTTGTAAAATATATAATGCTTACCTTAGGTGAGCTGGTTCAATGTAAAATGTATAGTAGTCTTTTCTCTTGTCTTTTATAAAGGCATCATTAATCAGCTGTGACTCAAGAAGGCTATGGTTTATTTTCATGCCCTGGTCTTTCTCTGTGTTAGGCCAGTGGACACATCTAGGAATTAAAGCAATGATCTTGGCTTTATTATCACTGTGTTGGTGAAGAAACTCACATTTAACTTTTATTTCATTTTGTTTGGAGTTAGAATGTTATTGAAAAAAAGAATGTGTTTGTCTTTTTGCTAGAATGGTATTTGAAATAAGAGCTGGCAAAGAAGAACGTGGTAGGTAAACCTCCTCCTTTCACGGGGTATCTCCTTGAAGATGTGAATAGATCCAGGAATGTCTGCTGCTCTCCTCCACAGATGCAAATAGAATACTACTCAGATGCAGAGAACGCCAATACACCATTTTGGCTTAGAGCTCAAGCATGACTTCAGTGTTTTTAGACTCTGGATCGATTAAAAAAAACCTCTCATTTCAAATCTTAACTGATGAAATCTGTGCTAAATGGCAGATTCAGTTTGACACTTTTCAATATTGTATATAATATCTGAATGATTTTCCAAACAAATCTGCTAGAATCATTGATTCAGTCATTTGACACAAATTACTGAGCTCCTATGGTGAGTAAGACACTGCCAGTTTGCAGGGACATAAAAAACAGTTAAGGTGAAATTCTTTTGCTTAAGTGAATTCTGAATAAAAAGAAGGAAACTAATGTGTGTAATAAAGAAGTTCAATTTCAGTATTTTGAAATCAGTTTTCTGATTTCTAGGTGCATAGTGGGAAATAACAGAATTCTATGTATACTGAAAAAAATCCAAATACCCAAGAAGTATAGTAGATAGTTGAATGATTACCTCAGTCTTAAAGATATCCCATGTAATTGGAAATGAATGATATATGGTAATCTTTGATCTTGAGTCACCTTGGTATTTTTACTACAAATTAATTTCATAAATCAAATAAATGTTTAATTAGAGTTATTTTGTGCCCTTTCAGTTCAGTTCAGTTGCTCAGTCGTGTCCAACTTTTTGTGACCCCATGGACTGCAGCACGCCAGGCCTCCCTGTCCATCATCAACCCGTGGAGTCTACTCAAACCCATGTCCATTGAGTCGGTGATGCCATCCAACCATCTCATCATTTGTCGTCCCCTTCTCCTCCTGCCTTCAATCTTTCCCAGCATCAGGGTCTTTTCAAATGAGTCAGTTCTTTGCATCAGGTGGCCAAATATTGGAGTTTCAGTTTCAGCATCAGCCCTTCCAATGAATATTCAAGACTGATTTCCTTTAGGATTCACTGGTTAGATCTCCTTGCAGTCCAACGGACTCTTAAGAGTCTTCTCCAACACCACAGTTGGAAAGCATCAATTCTTAGGCGCTCAGCTTTCTTTATGATCCATCTCTCACATCCATACATGACTACTGGAAAAACCATAGCTTTGACTAGACAGACCTTTGTTGGCAAAGTAATGTCTTTGCTTTTTAATATGCTGTCTAGATTGGTCATAGCTTTTCTTCCAAAGAGCACGCATCTTTTAATTTCATGGCTGCAGTCACCATCTGCAGTGATTTTAGAGCCCCCCAAAATAAAGTCAGCCACTGTTTCCACTGCTTCCCCATCTATTTGCCATGAAGTGATGGGAAGGGATGCCATGATCTTAGTTTTCTGAATGTTGAGCTTTAAGCCAACTTTTTCACTCTCTTCTTTCACTTGCATTAAGAGGCTCTTTAGTTCTTCTTTGTTTTCTTCCATAAGGGTGGTGTCATCTGCATATCTGAGGTTATTGATATTTCTCCTGGCAATCTTGATTCCAGCTTGTGCTTCTTCCAGCCCAGCGTTTCTCATGATGTACTCTGCAGGTAAGTTAAATAAGCAGGGTGACAATATACAGCCTTGATGTACTCCTTTTCCTATTTGGAACCAGTCTGTTGTTCCATGTCCAGTTCTAACTGTTGCTTCCTGACCTGCATACAGATTTCTCAAGAGGCAGGTCGGGTGGTCTGGTATTCCCATCTCTTTGTGCCCTTTACAGTTATCTATTTATAAGAAAAGAAAAACGTACTCTGCAGTGCCCAAAATATTTATAATTCTGTATTTTTATTGCAGACTTACATATTTTTTTCATATCAGTGCAGTAGTCAAGGCTTTTCTGAGATTTATCCTATTGTAGGAGGGAACCCTGAGATGCACATATATACACCTTAAACCTTAAACCTCAAACAAGTCAACCCACTCCAGATTTGCCCATTTGTAAGTATAAGGGCCATATCAACAGCCCCTTCCTTCCCTATGTTAAATATAATTGAGGTATATATTTGCATGTCCCTTGTCATTATAGTCTTGTTAGAAATGCACATGGACTGTGTAGAGATAACCTTCCTCTGCTTTCACACAGGCTACCGTAAAATGCAAAGCTTTACATTTTTGTATTATGTTAACTCAAGGGAGCTGAAGCTCCAATACTTTGGCCACCTGATGTGAAGAGCCAACTCAATGGAAAAGACCCTGCTGCTAAGGAAGACTGGAGGCAGGAGAAGGGGGCGACAGAGGATTAGATGGTTGAATGGTATCATCAACTCAATAGACATGAGTTTGAGCAAACTCCTGGAAATATTGAAGGACAGGTAAGCCTGGCATGCTGCAGTCCATGGGGCCGCAAAGAGATGGACATGACAACAACAACAATAATTCAGGGGAATTTAACAAAAATAAAAGCATTATCATAGTATGCAGTGTCCCTCTACTTTAGGAAAGGACAATATTACTGAGGTTTTCCTTTGTACCAAATCTACTGCTCTTGGCCTAAGCACTCATGGTCTTCAGCTAATAATGAACCAGGCAAATTAGTTCAAATTTAGTTTCTTATAATAGACCTGTGTGATCTTTAGTGGCAGTAAGCTGATAGAGTTATCAGATAAAATATATGATGCCTAATTAAATTTGGATTTCAGGTTAAGAATGTATATATTTTTGTATGTTCCAAGTATTGTATGGGACATATTTAAACACTAAATGTTTATTGTTTATCTGAAATTCAAATTTAACTGATGTTCAATATTTTTCTTTGCTAAATTTGGCAACCCTGGTTGTTGGACTTCTTGGCAAGAGACCCTTCTTATTGTATTCATGTTTATATATCTATGAAATTTAACATGGAAGTACGGCTAAAATAAGCCCAAACCTATGTGGGTTTCCAGAGAAGGAAATGGCAACCCACTCCAGTACTCTTGCCTGGAGAATCCCAGGGACAGGGGAGCCTAGTGGGCTGCCGTCTATGGGGTTGCACAGAGTCGGACACGACTGAAGCGACTTAACAGCAGCAGCGGTGTGTGGGTTTCGGTTTATTTTTATTTTTTTTTTAATATAGACATCTGTCTGTAAACCCTGTCCAGAAGTCCTGGTACAACTTACCTATTCAGCTTTTAGAATCTTTAGAATGATGAAATAGTAAAGTACAATGTCTGAAAATGCAAACACCCCCAGTCCGTAGGGAGTTAAGAATCTCTCTGAGCTGGATCACACAGCCACTTTCCGCTGTCTGGCCCGATGTGAGACTGGGTGTTTCCATCTCACCTCCAACAGGTCACAATAGGTACAAAGTCTTCTTCCCCTAGTCCAAGTTCACTACTTGACTTTTGTTAAATGTTTCACAACAGTGGAGTTTGCATGTCTGGAGTTCTTTTTATTGGATTTTGATGTCTGATTCTGTCTCCATAGGCATTGAAACCACTCACACAAAGATTCAGTTTGAAACTTGTTTTAAGGAACCCCTGCCTCCTTACATCTGGATATGCAGGACCACCAGCAATGGTACTGTTCTCCTGTGTTACCCCAGTGTAATGAGTTTATAATCCTGAATCTTTAGATCTACTACAAGCTTAACTGAAAGAAGCATTTCAACCCTAAGAGCTATCATCCAGTGAATTGAAGGGGAAATAAGAAAATAACATTGATGTGTGTCTAGGGTCCACAAATACAGCAGATGAACTAATATATTGGCTCAAAATTTATTTTTAAAAAGGTCTTATAATACAAAGTGTTGAGTAATGAAAGATGGTTGATAGATACCTATGACTAGGGCTACCATTTTTAGCAAACTATCCCCTTTTCTAAATAAGGGTCCATATCACCAGTGGCCAGTCTAATTATATGGAGAAACAGAAGAGACAGAGTTCTGGGAAAGCATCTGAAGGTGAATTACTATTATCAAATGGCCTACAACACTGTCGTGTGAGGGCAATTAGAAAATAACAGGTTGAGCATGGGAGTACCTCCTTTTGGCAGTGTTGTCTTTTCCCTATTATATAAGAAATTCACGTAATTCTCTTAAGAAGTTACTTGGCTGTAGTAGGGTGATCCTGATGTTGGCTGGTAACCTTTATGAAGTTGTAAGGGTAGTTTATACAGTTGTTGCACTTACCTAGCCTATGAGAAATTTTGCCCAGAAGAAACTTCTCTTGTTCTTCTATATTATCCAAGAAAAAGTCTTTCCAGAGTTTTCAGACTTAGGTGTCCCTGTATAGTGAATCAGCATCTGTTTTTTGTTTTGTTTTGTTTTTTTACATTTTAAAAAATAATTAACTTATTTTTTAATTGAAGGATAATTGCTTTACAGAATTTGGTTGTTTTCTGTCAAACCTCAGCATGAATCGGCCATAGGTATACATATATCCCCTCCCTTTTGAACCTCCCTCCTATCTCCCTTCCCATCCCGCCCCTCTAGGTTGATACAGAGCCCATGTTTGAGTTTCCTGAGCCATACAGTAAATTCCTGTTGGCTAGATAGCATCTGTTTTTGATTGATTTGTGATGTTTCCTCTGCCGTTTGTTGAAGGTGTCAGCAAGCAGTGAAATGACCAAAAAACAAGGGACTACATTTGACTCAGACTAATGAAGATCTTTTCCTTGTTCCAGACCTTCAGCATTTGGGATTTGGGCTGTGAAACAGTTGTGTTTATGATTCTAGTTAGTGGAGCTCTTACTTAGAACATATTCATTTATTACAAACTATTGAAATCTAAGTATGTTTTTGAAGCACCTACATACCATAATCATTAAGCTGTATGTGGATTGCCCAAGCCTAAGAAGCATCTGAGACATTTGTTAAAATATAAATTCCAAGGCCTTTTTTTGGAGATTCTGCAAGTTTAGAAGACATTGACTTAGAGAGGGTTAACGTATCAAGTACCCTGGTTGCCTGTCTAGAATTTGATCTGTGGGATTTGATGAGCAAGGGGTACATCATGTTATCCTACTCATTATTTATTTCAGTTTCATAGACTTTGGTACATTTTACCCTTTGAGGTTTTATTAGGGAATCTAAATTTTTTTAAGTCTTCCTTTTTATGAAAACTGCTTCAAACACATGATCATTTTACTTGCCTTTCATCGAAGCTTCTGGCCATGTGTAAATGTTAGGTACAAGGACCAGAATCATATGCATTTTTCCAGATATGAATGTGCCATTGTGACTGGGAAGGTAAGAACAAGTATGTACCTCTCAGCCTTCATCACTCCCAGACCCCGTCTCTTCACCTGTCTTCTGGTCACTGAGAACAGCTTTATCAACACCACCTAGGCTCCCTGTGGGCCTTTTCTCTTGTAGTCTTTTTCTTTCTGGGACACTGAATCCTTTCAGCCCATCTGTATCCAGCTAACTCTCACCACTTCTTCTATCTTCCTTGCCCCCAACCATCTATGCTGCTTCTTTTTCCATATAGCATCATGAGCTGCCATCTAGGAGAGAATTCATCATATTACATCAGTTTGTCATGCTGCAAGACTGTGTATTTCCAGCAGCAAGCGTAGTACCTGGCGTGTAGTCTGTGTTCAGTACATATTTATTTGAAAGAATGTTTATTGCATTTTCTGATACCTTCCCACATTTATTTACTTCTTTGCCCCCATGGCAGGGGACCTTGTCTATAGAGAAAGCCCTGGAACTCTATGGCAAAACCAAAAGCCCAAATCCTGCAGTTTCATAGATACATTTTGTGTGACTTCTAAATGCTGACACCCCTCTCTCAATTCTATATGAAATCATAGAGTTTTGAGAGATTCTTCTGGTATTTTGTTTCTATGGACATCCCATGGTGGCTACCTTACATCACCTATAGTCCAGGAGCTTCTTCTTGTGCTCTCTTGCAGGACATCTATATGGTCCCAATTCTGATCTCTGTGGAAACTCATTTTTGTGTCCAAGAGAATATTGACTTCTACTTGCTTTTTTGTTTTTATACTTCTCTCTCCTTGACAAAGTGACAGAGCTTTTAAGGACAGAGCTCTTAAACTCATGGATAGCCATTTGGATAAGAATGATTCTAATGAGACTTATAACTAAGTGATTAGAATGGGAAGAAAGTATATAAAAATACATCAGTGAGAATCCATACCAAATAATGTTATGGAGTGTAGGACCTTCGAAAGAAGTGGGTACTTTCAGAATGTGAATGAAAGCATCTGTTAAGAACTCATTTCTACCAACTCAACTCAAAGTCCTTACAAAGGTGTAATAAGCCTGACAAGATCTGATCCCTGCTCCTTTTCTGAACACACCTTTTATCATGTCCTCCTTCACCCACCAGGTTCCAGCCAAATGGACCTTAATGCTGTTTCTTGTTCACTCAGCCTGGACGACTTTCTCACCTCTCTTCCTTCAATCTCTTGGCAAATATCACCTTCTTACTGAATTCAGTTCAGTTTAGTCACTCAGTCGTGTCCGACTCTTTGCGACCCCATGAACCGCAGCATGCCAGGGCTCCCTGTCCGTCACCAACTCCCGGAGTTTACCCAAACTCATGTCCATTGAGTCAGTGATGCCATCTAACCATCTCATCCTCTGTTGTCCCCTTCCCTGCCTGCCTTCAATCTTTCCCAACATCAGGGTCTTTTCAAATGAGTCAGTTCTTTGCATCAGATGGCCAAAATATTGGAGTTTCAGCTTCAACATCAGTCCTTCCAATGAACACTCAGGACTGATCTCCTTTAGGATGGACAGGTTGGATCTCCTTGCAGTCCAAGGGATTCTCAAGAGTCTTCTCCAACACCACAGTTCAGAAGCATCAATTCTTCTGTGTTCAGCTTTCTGTATAGTCCAACACTCACATCCATACATGACTACTGGAAAAACCATAGCCTTGACTAGATGGACCTTTGTTGGCAAAGTAATGTCTATGCTATCTAGGTTGGTCATAACTTTTCTTCCAAGGAGTAAGCGTCTTTTAATTTCATGGTGGCAGTCACAATCTGCAGTGATTTTGGAGCCCAAAAAAATAAAGTCTGACACTGTTTCCAATGTTTCCCCATCTATCTGCCATGAAGTGATGGGATCAGATGCCATGATCTTCGTTTTCTGAATGTTGAGCTTTAAGCCAGCTTTTTCACTCTCCTCTTTCACTTTCATCAAGAGGCTTTTTAGTTCCTCTTCACTTTCTGCCATAAGGGTGGTGTCATCTGCATATCTGAGGTTATTGGTGTTTCTCCCGGCAATCTTGATTCCAGCTTGTGCTTCATCCAGCCCAGCATTTCTCATGATGTACTCTGCATATATGTTAAATAAGCAGGGTGACAATATATAGCCTTGACATACTCCTTTTCCTATTTGGAACCAGTCTGTTGTTCCATGTCCAGATCTAACTGTTGCTTCCTGATCTGCATATAGGTTTCTCAAGAGGCAGGTCAGGTGGTCTGGTATTCCCATCTCTTTAAGAATTTTCCACAGTTTATTGTGATCCACACAGTCAAAGGCTTTGACAGTCAATAAAGCAGAAATATATTTTTTTCTGGCACTCTCTTGCTTTTTCGATGATCCAGTGGATGTTGGCAACTTGATCTCTGGTTCCTCTGCCTGTTCTGAAACCAACTTGAATATCTGGATGTTCATGGTTCACGTATTGCTGAAGCCTGGCTTGGAGAATTTTGAGCATTACTTTGCTATCGTGTGAGATGAATGCAATTGTGCGGTAGTTTGAGCATTCTTTGGCATTGCCTTTCTTTGGGATTGGAATGAAAACTGACCTTTTCCAGTCCTGTGGCCACTGCTGAATTTTCCAAATTTGCTGGCATATTGAGTGCAGCACTTTCACAGCATCATCTTTCAGGATTTGAAATAGCTCAACTGGAATTCCATCACCTCCACTAGCTTTGTTCATAGTGATGCTTTCTAAGGCCCACTTGACTTCACATTCCAGGATGTCTGGCTCTAGGTCAGTGATCACAGCTTTGTGATTATCTGGGTCGTGAAGCTCTTTTTTGTACAGTTCTTCTGTGTATTCTTGCCATCTCTTCTTAATATCTTCTGCTTCTGTTAGGTCCATACCATTTCTGTCCTTTATTGAGCCCATCTTTGCATGAAATGTTCCCTTGGTATCTCTAATTTTCTTGAAGAGATCTCTAGTCTTTCCTATTCTATTTTTTTCCTCTATTTCTTTGCATTGATTGCTGAGGAAGGCTTTCTTATCTCTCCTTGCTATTCTTTGGAACTCTGCATTCAAATGGGTATGTTTCCTTTTCTCCTTTGCTTTTTTTTTTCTCTTCTTTTCACAGCTATTTGTAAGGCCTCCTCAGACAGCCATTTTGCTTTTTTGCATTTCTTTTTCTTTTTCTTACTGAATTATTCCTTGGCTACTCAGAAAAATGCACTTCCCCCATCTTGTCAGGTACTACTTGGGTCCCTCTCAGGCTTTTTCTTGAGTACCATCACCTTCTGATGTGAATACTTTATGTTTATTTCTGTGTTTTGTTTTTCTGTCTCATCTGCTGGCATATAAACTCCATGAAGGTGGAAGTGGGTGTGTTTTGTTCACTGCTGTATCTTCAGCACTTAAATCAATGCCTGGAAATAGCCTAGGAAGTCAATCAGTTGTTCAATATCAAATTTATTTTTTATTGTACAGTATTTGTAAAGTTTGCATTATTTTAAAAAACAGAGTAGAGCATGATCAAGGAGGAATGAAAAAATTATGGATTAATTACCTCCTAAACTATTGAATTTTAATAATTTTTATTGAGGTTTTAAACTCTTTCATGGAATATTTAGCTAAAAAGCAGATCCACTAAAAATAGGTGCAATTGCTCAGTTGTAAGAATATGAGTTCACACCTTAGGCAACTCTTAGGTTATGACATCAGTTTATTTGAGTGCAGGCTCAGACAAAACATCTTCTGAAGTATCACCGTTGGTAGAGTCTATTTGGATATTTAATCAAAACACAATGTCAGTGAATACAGCCCTAGTCTAGAGTTTATAGTCTTTGGTGAGTAGCTTACAAGATGGTCACCATTTGTTTTTCTGTTTCCTTAAGCAGCTATCTTGATATCCAAAATGTCCTGTTTATAAACTGTCATCCCGGGGGCCAGGGAGCAAAGTGAGCCCTGTGATGGATCACCCTCAGCAGGCTGACTCCGCCTGTCGTTCTTGCTGCTCTAATTAAAAGACGGTGAAGTCAGGGGTCTAAGGCAGGGATGACAATAGGGCGGCAGTCCCCAAAATAGCAGCCAAGGAAAATGGATGCCTTTGAATGATTGCATGATGTCTGAATTAATGGCCAGGAAATGAGCGATTATTGCATGCTTAAAGCTGGGCTGTTTTATAAAGCTTGTGGTGTGCTCAACGCCTTGTACTTGAACTTGGGGAAACGTAAGAGAGGAATTTGTTTGGTTATTGTTTGGCTGGAGATAATGCATATCCAAGCAGTGCTTAAACTAAGGAGAAAAACAGTTACTGTTGTTTTAGTATTGACGTTTCTAAAATAAGCATGATCTCATGAAACTCATTTTGTAGATGCATGTAGTAGCTAGCCAGTTGTTGACTTAGAGAGACCACATTTATTGCCACTGCCTTTGTTCCTGACTTAAGATAATATTTAAATAGATGTTTTACTGTGGAAGCAAAGCTTCTAAGATCACCTTTCTTTTTTTAAAAAATATTTTCTCATAGCACTTCTGTTTGGCAAGTCAGTGATAAGCATCCTTATTTCTCTGTGGTTGATTAGTTCAGTAGGTTAAGGCATCACACAAAAGAGGCCAAGGTCCGGTGTTTGATTCCTCTGTGAGGGTGCGCTCCCCTAGGCTGCACTCCTAACCCCAGACGCCATCTTGTAATGGTGTCCATTCATCATGGGCGGAAACAGGAGAGGGTGAGGGTGGATCACAGCAAATCCATCACCACTGCTGGAAACCCAACTGATCATGCTGGCCTCACAGATTGGGGGCTGGGAGGGGTCAGGGCAGTTGTTTTATGCAAACAACAATGAAGCATGCCAATGAGGAAATTGAGGTACGGCTACGTTATATTGCTACATTTTAAAAAATTAATCACTTTAATAAACTTCAAATCCACAATATTTTTTGCTACTCTTCAGTCAGTTTGAATTTTTTTAGACATAATCCTAAAAACATTTGCTGCTATCTGGCCTGTATCACATATGGGCACCTAATTATTTCTTAAACTATCTTTTGTTCTAAAAATAACCACTGCAAATTTAATAGCTCAAAACGGATGTCAAATGAAACCTTGCTCACATATATCTTCTCACAGAGAATGGCCTACCTTAGAAGAGCCCATAGGGAATAAGGGAGAAAAAAAATAAAGCGACATAACACTGACTTCAAAAGGCAGATGATTTGGGCTGAGGTAGGGGACGTTATATTTGGCTTGGTTTTGTTTTTGCAGGACAGTTATTCTTAGAGTGGCTGACCTTCCTATTGTGGATTTCTTTTATCTTGACTAACGTCAGCTCTTCTGTTTTTTTCCTCATTTATTTATTTTCCCTCTAACTGGTGGTGCTTCTGAGAAGCCCATCTGCTCTCAGCCCTGCAGACCGTGCTGTCAGATGTTCTCAAGTGCCCTGGGCGGCTGCGGTCCCCCCTCACACATACTAAGACCAGAATTCAAGACTCCAGTGAGATGAGAAAAATCTGGGCTGTGTTCCGTATTCCATTCTGTCCCATGTCACCTTTTCCTCTCAACTGGACTTTTTTGAGTGCTCACAGAGTTGAATGGGCACAGAAGCCAGGTTCTCTGAATGCTATTTATACACTTCTCTGATGAGAATGGTTTGGCTTTATTTTCCATTGTGCTTCATCCACAGAGATTCGGAGTTGTCTTCTTCTTAGTTCAGACAGACTTTAACCTCCACCTTTGATTTATTTTCTGTTTACAAGTGGCCTCCAGCCCTGGCATCACCTCTCCTTTCCTTGGCCACCAGTGTTATCTATTCCATGTATGTCTGGTCAGGAAAACATGATTTTCAGTGTCTAAAGCTCCAGTCCCCAGCCCTCCTTCCCTGACTCCACACTGTAGCTTCTGACCCTCTGGGTGGCTGGGAAGGCAGCTTCTGGATTTATCCTGAGCAGTTCCCACACACACTCTATTCCTTCTGATAGAAAAAAATAGCTCATTAGAGATCCCAGGAATTAGGCAGAGAGGAGCTTCCTAGCTCAGGATGAAGGAGGCTGCACGTGTGTGCGTGCATACTCAGTTGTGTCCAAGTCTTTATGACCCCATGGACTGGGGTCATAGTCTGCCAGGCTCCTCTGTCCATGGAATTTTCCAGGTGAGAATACTGGAGTACAGGTTGCCATTTCCTACTCGAGGTTATCTTCTTGACCCAGGGATCAAACCCCCATCTCTCCTGTGTCTTCTGCCTTAGCAGGCAGACTCTTTACCACCATGCTACCTGGGAAGCTCAAAGGAGGTCGCATAGCATCATAATTAACAGCACAGATTCTGGAGGCAGACTGCTTGGATCAAATCTGTCTCTTTGTAGCTGTGTGACTTTAGACAAATAATTTAATTTACCTGGCCTCCATCTTTTAATGCATATAACAGTATCTGTCTCACAGATTAATAGTATTCGTAAAGCATTTAGACCTCAGTTCAGTGCAGTTCAGTTGCTCAGTCGAGTCTGAGCAGCACGCCAGACTTCCCTGTCTATCACAAACTCCTGGAGCTTGCTCAAACTCATGTACGTCAGTCAGTGATGCCATCCAACCATCTCATCCTCATCCCTTCTCTTCCCAGCTTTCAATCTTTCCCAACATTAGGGTCATTTCAAATGAGTCAGCTCTTCGCATCAGGTGGCCAAAGTATTGGAGTTTCAGCTTCAACATTAGTCCTTCCAATGAATGTTCAGGACTGATTTCCTTTAGGGTTGACTGGTTGGATCTCTTTGCAGTCCAAGGGACTCTTAGGAGTCTTCTCCAACACCACAGTTCAAAAGCATCAATTCTTCATCGCTCAGCTTTCTTTATGATCCAACTCTCACATCCATACATGATTAGTGGAAAAACCACAGCTTTGACTAGATGGACCCTTGTAGGCAGAGCAGACCTGGCAAAGAGTAAATGCTGCGGAAGTGTTACTCAAATCATGAGGATTTTTTTCCTCCTCAGCCTTTCTGCTAACTACCTTGCCTATAACTTTGTTCTTCTGGGTGGCAGGCAGACAAGGCTGTGTGTTTGGGGACCAGGAAGCAGATGCTACCTGTCTGCAGGCCCATTTCCTGGCAAAGGTGTGGCTGCAGGGTTAGTGCATCTTCTCTGAAGGCGCCCATGTGAAGCCTTGGCCCTGATGTTTGGAATGAACTTCAGGGTCCTGCTGGCTGTGAAGCGGTCAGGTACATGTGGGGTGAGTGTGTGTGGTGTGCAAAACTAAGGGTGTGTGTGTGGTTTGTGAGGTGTGTGGGATATAGTGTCAAACCAGAATCTCTATGGGTTAAAGCCTATTTTGTACTCAAGACTCTCACAGAAATTTTTTAGAATGAGAAATAACAACTCAAGAGAACTAGAGTGAAACCCTGCAAAAGAATGTATGTAAAGGAGAGGAGGAATCAAGAAATAATGGGAAAATTTGCTTTTTTGGTGAGAATTCAGAGACCTTAGTTACTTTGATGGGATTAACATGTACTTACTACAGCTAAATGGGCCCTAATCTTGACTGATAAGTGTGAAACAACTCTCAAGGACACACATGTCAATGGAAGAGGGCAGTGCCAGCATTGTCGGCAACTACAATCCTCAGAAGGGCCCTGGTGTCTCTTCAGAGCCTGCTTGGACATCCTTGTAACTCTTGTAACTCTCCATATTCCTCATTAAATCTGCTTTCATAGTCCCAATAATCAAGATAAAATCAATATACTCTTCCTAATGGATTTCACTATTGTGCTTTTTTTTTTTGATTATTAGTCGTGGAACGCATAAGGGAACTGCTATGTGTATGTTTTAAAGACATTTGAAATGATCCATATATTTATATTTAATTCTGAATTATAAAGATAAAAGTGATTCTTAAACACCTCCAAGCCTGGGGCTGTGTCTCTCTCATTACCATAACCATAGGACTTGCACAGTGTGTTACCTCCTGCTGCTGCTGCTGCTAAGTCGCTTCAGTCATGTCCGACTCTGTGCGACCCCATAGACGGCAGTCCATCAGGCTCCCCCGTCCCTGGGATTCTCCAGGCAAGAACACTGGAGTGGGTTGCCATTTCCTTCTCCAATGCATGAAAGTGAAAAGTGAAAGTGAAGTCGCTCAGTTGTACCTGACCCTTAACGACCCCATGGACTGCAGCCTACCAGGCTCCTCTGTCCATTGGATTTTCCAGGCAAGAGCACTGGAGTGGGTTGCCATTGCCATTTCTGTTACCTCCTGAGGATATGTTTAATAAATATTTATTGCATGTAATTGCTGATTATATGGGTAAATGTGCTATCTATTATATAATCAGTTAAACAGGATTCTGGGCTAATATGTTTTTATTTCCACTGGGCTTCAGGTATGTAGAAATGGGTTGATAATTTTTGGTTTCTGACACATTCTTATCGTTGGTTGTGCTTTTAATGTTTACTTGTTTATTAATATAATTTTATAAAGTAGTAAATATCCATGAACGTACCATCCAAAACAAAAGCTTAATGTTAACAATACCCACCTTCCCAGGTAGCGCTAGTGGTAAAGACCCCACCTGCCAGTGCAGGATATGTAAGAGACCTGGGTTTGATCCCTATGTCAGAAAGATCTCCTGGAGGAGGGCATGGCAACCCACTGCAGTATTCTTGCCTGGAGAATCCCATGGACAGAGGAGTTTGGCAGGCTACAGTCTGTGAGGTCGCAAAGAGTTGGACACAACTGAAGCAGCTTAGCATGCACACGCACACATTACTTATAGTCATTCCTCTCACCCCCATCCATCTCCCTGCTCTTGATCCAAGGAGGCCACCATCCAGAATCTGTCGATAAATAATTGTCTAAAATATGTCTCTTGAGATAGGGATGAGGAAAAAAAAAATTCCCATGTTCCAAACAAGTGGCCTAGGGATTTCTGACTCAAATCCATTTGCAGTTGGAGACAGTCTGTATTTTATTTAGGCCATTAGAAGACTGTCTAGTCCGCTTCAGTTGGCCTTGGCCTGGAGGGCTTTGCGGGCCTGTGATGAAAGGAGTAGGGTAGGAGGAATTTCTTTGCCTTTTGTTTACAGGGACATGATAATGTACATTTTAAAGTGTAGAGCTAAGGCACTTAGCAGTTGACGATCAGAACTGATGTTCATCATTAGGTAAAAGCTATAAAAGTCTTCCATGAAGAGTAATTGTCTTATTTACTATGTAATAAAGCTCTGCCCCCCATCCTTCAACGACTTCCAGCTCTTCGAGTTGTTTCTTCTGGAATGACTTCCATATTTCTCAGTAAGTATGATGCGCCCTTGAGGCATCTGTTTTACTCACTTCTGTGGAGTATCTCCTCTGCCAGAGAAGACTTTGGGTTTTTTACAACACCCTCCAGTCTTTGCACTTTATTTTTGGTTCAGTGCTTCTGAGTTTATAAAACTATGACTATAGATACTGTTGTCTGAGCCAAAGAGTGTGCCATAATTATGTTTCTTTTCTCATTATGCCTTCACTTCCTCTGGAGTTACTAACTCCCTTGGTTTACACTGGACTTGTTTTCTACCCCCCATTAATATGTCTTTCTGTACTTTCTTTTGGGCTTCCCAGGTGGCGCAGTGGTAAAGAATCTGCAGGCCTAGGCAGGAGGCACAAGAGAGGAGGGGTCGATCCCTGGGTTGGGAAAATGCCCTGGAGGAAGAAATGGCAACCTACTCCAGTATTCTTGCTGGGACAGTCCCATGAACAGAGGAGCCTGGCGGGCAATAGTCCATAGCGTCTCAAAAAGTCTGACATGACTGAACACGCGGGTACGTACATATACTCTCTTCTGATCTCCCAGTACAGGTTCCCTTGGTATTAATCTGTCTGATTCTCTCTCATGTTCTTCCTCTACCCGCCCTCCTGACTTTTTCTCCCTAGAAACATCTCTCCTGGATCCTGTGGCTCCTTGCTCTGATCTGAACCAGTAGCTCTGGAGCTCTGTGGTCCTGGGATTTTCCTTTGCCTTTTTCCTACATTGGATTTTCCTACATTGGATTTTCTGTTTTCTTTAAGCACACTTCACTACTTTCTTCGCAAGTTCCCTTTAGGAATTTTTCCTAAGGGAAAAATGGACAATGATGTGTACATGACAATGCCTAGTAAGTTTAATATTGTAATCAACTATTGTTGTTGTTCAGTTGCTAAGTCGTGTCCGACTCTTTGGAATCCCATGGACTTTTGCCCACTAGGCTCCTTTGTCCATGTGATTTCCCAGGCAAGAATATTGCAGTGGGTTGCTATTTCCTTCTCCAGGGGATCTTCCTGATCCAGCAGTCTCCTGGATCCAGGAGTCCATGAGTCTCCTCCTCCTTGGCAGCAGATTCTTTACAACTGAGCCAATTAATTAATTAGTTAATTAAAAGAAATGTGAAAAAATGCCCATTGTAGCTTTCTTTATAATATTAAAGTTTTTTTTTTCCTTTTCTTCTTTTGTTTACTTATTTTGTGAGAGAAAAAGATTTCCTGAGGGAAAAAAAACCGTTTCGTTGTCCTCTGTATTCCAACGCCACCTTTGAGAAGTCTGATGCCATCCTTATTCCTGACCCTCTGTGTGTTCCGGGTTCACTACTCTTCCCGTTAAGAAGCTATTAGGATCTTCTCTTTATCCCTAGAACTCTAAACTTTTCTGAGGTGCCTATTTTTCATTAGCTGTACCAGACTCTCAGAAGGCTTTTCGTTTTTCAGATTTGTAAACTTCAGTTCTGGTAATGTTTCATATATTATTTATTTGATAATTTCCCCCCAACTGTTTTCTCTTTTCTTTCTGTCTGGTCTGTTTGTCAGCTGTTCAAAATTCTTCACTGATACTCTAATTCTCTCATGTTTTTCTTTCATTGTCTATTTCCTTCGCAGATTAAAAAAAAAATTATCTCTTAGTTCTTCTGCTGGACTTCTTCATTTAGCTGTCATATTTTTCTTTTCTATAAGCTCTTCCTTCTGGTTTGTCCCCTTTTTATAGCTTCTTATTTCATGGATGCAATATTCTCTCTTTTCCCCTTACAGATACTAAAGGTAGTTTTTTGGATATTTTCCAACAGTGCACCGTATGTTGTTTCTCTTACCTCTAAAGTTCTTTCCTTTCTACCAAGTTTACTGATTTAGATTTCTGTTTTTTTTTAAAAAGTAATTTCCTCCAGCCATTTAATTAATGTATTTATTTTTGGCTTCCCCTGGGTCTTCATTGCTGTGCACAGCCTTTCTCTAGTTGCAGCAAGTGGGGGCTTCTCTCTAGTGGCAGCGCTCGGGCTCAGTAGTTGTGGTGTGTGGGCTCAGTTGCTCCATGGCATTTGGAAGCTTCTGG
>NW_011495022.1:4516267-4521243 GCF_000754665.1 Bison bison bison | reverse complement strand
GTTGTACTTGATATCCTGTTTGTATGGCTGACAAAAATAACTCTTCAAAAATAGCAGACTGAAGTTAATATTAAAAACATCCACTTTGATAGTGAGCATTTCTCTGTCTCTGTTCCTGAGATAATCTATGCTACCATAATAAATGGGCCATCTCATGCAACACGATCATGTCAAAATCTGTTTTGCACAAATGCAAAATATACATATTTTGCAGTGAAATTGATAATAAAGATTTGCACAGCACTCATCTGTTTGTACCTTTCTTATTGCCCTGTTATTGGTGATATACAGTAGGACATTTTTTTATGAGGAGAAAGAACAGAACTCAATAACAGAAAGCCAATGGGTAGAGCTATTGTTGATAAGTAAGGTTCCTGTAGTTGGGGTGGCCATGCTCTCAGCATTCAAAGGATTCCTTTACAGACTAAGATTTGGAACAATTTCACTGTGCCTCAAGTATGGTGTCTAGAGGAGTTGTCTCTGGATTGACTTCTGTACCGCAACACAGGTACATTAGTTTATTTAAGGGGATGCTGTTACATGTACCTTCAATACCAAACAAAAAGTTAAAGATGATCTAGGTCCAACAGACAGATTTTTTAAAATTTAAATTTCTACCTGTACCCAGTATCTCATTCCTGTTTGGGAGCCAACTGGTCTAGAAACAAGTTCCCCATTTTATCTGTACAATGAAAGCTCCTAGAATTTTCCTCTACAGTAAGTGAATCACTTAGTGAGAACAGAGTCTAGAGAAGCATATGTAGCTTATTTTTTTTCTTCTGAATGCTCATCTAAACCTCTCTATATTAAAGGTCATTCTTCACTAATGGAAAATTCTCTTAACCAGGCATCAGTATAGAAACCCAGCTCCCAGAAGTCATATTCTCCCCTGTGTGATTTGAAAGTGTTCTTGCTGGCTATTTTTATGTCCTCAAAGTCCAGGATCAGAAATGGAATTTTCAGATTAGTTGCAGATGCCCACCCCTCTCCCCTTTGTGACTGAATGTGCTGTAATTCAAAAGGAAACTTTTCAGGCCATTAAGCTTCAATACAGTTTAATGCCTTTGGGCTGTGGGGCTTGAAATCATAGAGAAGCCTGAATAAATGTTTTAAAATAAAATCTGGAAAGCAAAGTACATTTTCTCCCCCTTAACAGCAGATTTGTTTTTAGTTTTGTGATTTTCTGCCTTGTTCACATCAAAGATCTTGGTCACGTGGAGGCTGCAGCAGCCCGAGTGGATGGCCCAACCCAGCTGAGGAGTGGACAGGCCAAGTCTGAGAAGGTCTGGCTTGTCACAGAGGGAGGAAGGCAATGACTGCTGTGTCCTTCTGCTTGTAGCTTTAAAATAGTCCCAAGTGACCAGTTTGCATTCTGGGCTGTAGTAAGCTTTGCAGAATGAATAATATTTTCTTAAGCACTTTTAAGTTCTCATTCACAGCCTATTTTAAAAATGATTTAATGAATAAAAATATGCTGTTTATAAGTCCCTCAGTGCGTATTTTTCAGAAAGACCTAAAAGAGTAGCTTTGTTTACACACTTAATACAGTGGCCAAATGGAATGTTATTGTGGTTAGAACTCCCTCAAAATGATTTACGGAGAAAATGGCTATCTGCCTGGTCATCTTTCTTAGGATCGGATTTAATTTTAGCACTTGATTCACTTGAACCTGTACAGACCCTTGGCCCCATTTTTCAAATGGAAAAACTGAGGCTTGCAAATAGATGAAAACTTGCTCCTTTTGAAGCCAAAGAAAACAGGGTAATCAGGAGCAAAGTCAGGTTGTTGGAGAATGTCGTCAATGTGCTGCCTGTAGACTGTAGGGAAACCTCCTTAGTCAGAAGAGCTCTGATAAAGAAGACAAGAATGGAGTTCTTACCTCTAGGCTGGAGAAAGGATTTTTTAAGCAAATAAATAATCTACAAAGGACAATTTAGTGCAGGTGCTATTTTAAGTCTAAGGGAACAGCCGGTCTTGTGCAGTTAGCATGCTAATTATGAGTTATTTGTCTATTTGTCAGTCCGGTCCGTAAATAATCTCTTATTGCATACATGTGTGCTAAGTTGCTTAAGTCGTGTCCAACTCTTTGAGACCTTATGGACGGTAGCTCACCAGGCTTCCCTGGCTATGGGATTCCCGAGGCAAGAATACTGGAATGGATTGCCCTGCCCTCCTCTAAGGGATCTTCCCGATCCAGGGATTGAACCTGAGTCTCATTATGTCCCCTGCATGAGCAGGTGGGTTCTTTATCATTAGCGCCACCTGGGAAGCCCTAATCTCTTATTAGTAATACCCAATTAGAGTTCTTACGCATAGGTTTAGGAAATGAAATGATGATTGAAATATTCTCTTATTCAGATTAGACTGAGTGAGGAAGTGTTACAGTACAATATCCTATCTTTTATTCAGCAAAGTGCTAGCTTTAAGTGTCTTAATTTTTAAAATTAAAATTCAGTATGAAAGATTGATTCATAAATTTACTGTTAGCAGATCTATGTGGGGTTCTGAATACTTTCATTATTTGGAATTAACATTCTGATTTTAAATAAGAAATTGATTTTAGAAACCATTTCCCACCAAGAGGAAAATTTAACTTTATTTTTTGAAACAGTATCTCTATGAGGTACTCCATAAGGCTGAGATGGAATTTAACTGAAAAAATAAATAATCATGTATGAGTATGTCCTGTCAGATTTTTAAGTAATAACATTCTATTTTCCTTTTAAATTGGACCTCCTAGGAATAATCCATAACCTTTGAATAAACTTAAGTAAATGTATCTTTTGTTGTTTTTGTCAGTGTGGTGCTTTAAGAATTTCAGGAAGCCTATAATTCTGGCAAAATAAAAGAGACTACTTCAGCATTTCTCAGTAAAAAGGAGAACTCAGTGATATAATAATTTGTTTTGATACCCCAAATACAAAAGGAAAAGGAACTCGATTATACATATATATATATATATTATATGGGCTATCTATTATTCAACCCTGCAAATACAAAGTCACTATTTGACTTCAGTTGTTTTAACAAATCTTCTAGCCCAAATCAATTCAAGTTAATCAGATACAGGCCACTGAAAACTGAAAATCCAGAGTGATTTAGGAGGTGCACTGCCCAGGCTAGTCATGAGAGCATCAGAATTCTTTTGAAGAGCTAAAGCTTTAAATTGTTAAGTGTTTAAAGTGAGAAAATTCATCTTTTTTTTTTTTCTGTTTTTAGTCGAAAAACCCAGGTCAAGCTGGAGTGATACAGTACATCTTAGTGGAGAATAATATTGAATTGATTTGAGAGTAGCAGTTCTTGATGATTAGTTTTCAGGTACGGATGCCATTCTCTGGAATTTTGTGTTAAGCCTAGTTTCACCTTCTTCTTGAGAGGTAGTTATTTTCATCCCGCATAAAGCATTTCCTGTGTGGTGGTAATAACAATGAAATTTTATCAGGTGCCTCAGTAATGTATAGTCATCAATGAATCTAACAAGGACGCATTTTATAAGAAAATCAATAAGAGAAAATGATTATATTGTTGACTGGAGCCAGCATTCAGAAATGAAAAATAGAAAGAAAAATATCACTTTGCATTGGACAGGGTTTCGGTATATAATATGCTGGGATCTTCTCTTCAAAGTTATTAGGTATCTAGAGAAACAACAGGCAGCAATGGGATAAAAATACTTGAGGCTTTTTTTAAATGTCAAGAACAACCTGAAAACCACTATTTCATCCCTAATCTGTTGTTTGAATAAAGTGCAGTTTTCTGTCCCATGGAAATGTTTGTGTCTTAGCTGAAATAGGTTGTGAGCCTCTGTTTGGAGATATTCATATTTACAGATGGGAAAAACTATTCAAATGGTGAGTTGAAAAGAAATCAATGACGAATTCTACCAGATAAACATCTGGAAAACATGGGGAATGAATTTTTTAAATCTCTGAGGACTGGAGATCTTGTACTTAACCACTGTTGTTTCTAAATATTCATATGGATGAACATATACTTGGGAAAGATTGATATACGTTATAAAGAAGAATACAACGCACTTATTTTAAGTGTAAGTGTGTGTACTTAACACAATTATGCATGTGTGTATGTGCTCAGTCGAGTCTGACTCTTTGCGACTCCGTGGACTGTAGCCTGCCAGGCTCCTTTGTCCATGGACTTTTCCAGGCAACAATACTGGAGTGGGTTGCTGTTTCCTCCTCCAGGGGATCTTCCCAACCCAGGGCTCAAACCCTCATCTCTTGCTTCTCCTTCATTGGGAGGTGAATTCTTTACTAACTGCACCACCACACAATTGAAACTACCTTAAAAACCGCTTTTTAAAATACTGAGGCAATATCATTTGATCACAGTCCTCTGATTGTTCTTCCTTAAAAGGTGTATTACCTTGACTTGAGGTAATATAAAGGTAAATTACAAGAACTGAAAGATTATTTAGTGAGTTTTTTTCACATTCACTATCATAATGCATCTGATTCTAAAATGAAAATTTATTTTTATATCTTGATTCTACTTATTTTGATCCTTTTATTTTTTAAACTCTTATAAAGATGTACATAAACAACAGTTTAAAAAGGCAAAATATTTGAAGGCTTAAAATTGAGAACTGCAGCCTCTGACTCAACTTTTCCTTCCTGAGTCCTCTCCAGAGGCACCCACCTGTAACTCTTCTAATTTGTTCTATTATTTGTGATTATGTTTCTGAATAATATCCTTCAGTTCAGTTCGGTTCAGTCGCTCAGTTGTGTCCGACTCTTTGTGACCCCATGAATTGCAGCATGCCAGGCCTCCCTGTTCATCATCAACTCCCGGAGTTCACTGAGACTCATGTCCATCGAGTCGGTGATGCCATCCAGTCATCTCATCCTCTGTCGTCCCCTTCTCCTCCTGCCCCCAATCCCTCCCAGCCTCAGAGTCTTTTCCAATGAGTCAACTCTTCGCATGAGGTGGCCCAAAGTACTGGAGTTTCAGCTTCAGCA
>NW_011495022.1:4512397-4516167 GCF_000754665.1 Bison bison bison | reverse complement strand
GTCCTTCCAATGAACACCCAGGGCTGATCTTTAGAATGGACTGGTTGGATCTCCTTGAAGTCCAAGGGACTCTCAAGAGTCTTCTCCAACACCACAGTTCAAAAGCATCAATTCTTCAGCGCTCAGCTTTCTTCACAGTCCAACTCTCACATCCATACATGACCACTGGAAAAACCATAGCCTTGACTAGACGGACCTTTGTTGGCAAAGTAATGTCTCTGCTTTTCAATATGCTATCTAGGTTGGTCATAACTTTTCTTCCAAGCACTATTTTAAAAATTTTTTTCAAAATGAAAACACTAATTTGAAAAGATACATGCACCCCAGTGATCCTAGCAGCATTACTCACAATTACCAAGATGTGGAAGCACCCCGTGCCCATCAATATAGGACTGGATACAGAAGATGTGCATACATAGACATTGGAATACTCAGCTATAAAAAGAAGGAAATTTTGCTGTTTGCAGCAACAAGGGTGGATTTAGTGGGTATTTTGCAAGTGAAATAAGTCAGCAGAGAAAGACAAATACTGTACTATATCTCTTATATGTGGAATCTAAAAAATAAAACAAACTTGTGATGATAACAAAAAAGAAACAGATTCACAGATGTAGAGAACAAAGGTGCTCACCAGTGGGGAGAGGGAAGGAGGAAGGGGCAAGATAGGGGTAGGGGATTAAGAAATGCAAGCTATTGTATATAAAATAAATAAGCTACAGGATACATTGTACAACACAGGAAATACAGCCAATGTTTACAACTGTAAGTGCAATATAGCCTTTAAAATTTGTGAATTGCTATGTTGTACGTTGAAACTTATATAATATTGTACATCAACCAAGTTTTGTTTGTTGTTTAGTCACTAAGTTGGTCCAACTCTTTGCAACGCCATGGACTGTAGCTGGCCAGGCTCCTCTGTCCATGGGATTTCTCAGCAAGAATACTGGAGTGGGTTGCCATTTCCTTCTCCAGGAGACCTTCCTAACCCAGAGATCAAACCCTCATCTGCTTGGCAGTGGATTCTTTACTACTGAGCCACCTGGGAAGCCATATTGACTATACCTCAATTTAAAATGCTTTTTTTTTCAATTTTGTGCTGTGCTTAGTTGCTCAGTCTTGTCCAACTCTTTAGGGCTTCTGATGGCACCCCACTCCAGTACTCTTGCCTGGAAAATCCCATGGAGGAGCCTGGAAGGCCAGTCCATGGGGTCGCTGAGGGTCGGACACTACTGAGCGACTTCACTTTCACTTTTCAGTTTCATGCAACCCACTGGAGAAGGAAATGGCAACCCACTCCAGTGTTATTGGAGAAGGAAATGGCAACCCACTCCAGTGTTCTTGCCTGGAGAATCCCAGGGACGGGGGAGCCTGGTGGGCTGCCATCTATGAGGTCGCACAGAGTTAGACACGACTGAAGTGACTTAGCAGCAGCAGCGGTAGCTCAGCTGGTAAAGAATCTGCCTACAATGCAGGAGACCCTGGTTCGATTCCTGGGTTGGGGAATTCCCCTGGAGAAGGAATAGGTTACCCTCTCCAGTATTCTTGGGCTTCCCTTGTGGCTCAGACCGTAAAGATTCTGCCTGCAATGGAGGAGAACTGGGTTCAATCCCTGGGTTGGGGAGATCCCCTGGAAGGCTACAGTCCATGTGCTGTGTGTTTAGTTGCTCTGTCGTGTCTGACCCTGCAACCCCCATGGACTGTAGCCTGCCAGGCTCCTCTGTCCATGGGGATTCTCCAGGCAAGAATACTGGAGTGGGTTGCTATGCCCTCCTCCTGGGGATCTTCCCAACCCAGGGATCGAATCCAGGTCTCCCTCATTGCAGGCAGAGTCTTTACCATCTGAGATTAGTTTCCTACCGCTAATGATGGGGTTTGGCTTTCATACGCTTCCTGCCTATAAGCCACATGGTATGATATTTCCATTATTATCTTCTTTGTTGTTTTCCGTGAATTAACACTCTCTCTTTTTCATTTGCTTGGTTTTCTGTTTTTGTTCTCGTTTATCCCCAAATCTTGGACAAAGGGGTAAATTCTCTCTGACTACAATCAAATAAATCAAGTAAACTTTTTCTTGGCTACATCCCCTTCCAGAATCCTCCTTTCAACTTACCACAGTCTAGACTGCCTCACGGCTGTAGCCCTATAGCTCCCTTTCCATCAGCATGTAGATTCCTTGTGCCCCTCTCTGCACTGAATCCCAAACCTTCCTCTCTCTTGTTTTACCACTTCTTTGTGTGGTACTACCCTTTGAGCAGTAAGCCTCTAGTCTATTGGCTTCCTAATAAAAAAGTCGGAGGAGATCATCTTGTATGGTCTTTGCATTTCCACAGATGTTTTAATCTATCTTTACATTTGATCAGCAGTTCATCTGAGAATACAACTCTTGTATGCAAATGACTTTCCTTCAGTACTTTGGAGGCATTGCTTTGATGTCTTCTTGTTTCCAATTTTGCTGTTAAAATTTCCTACGCTGTCCTTTGTTATGTGGCCCAAATTTGGGGGATTTCCTTTTCTGTTTCCAGACTTCTGAAATTTTATGATTATGAGCTTCGATATCACCTTTTTTCACGTACTATGCTAGATACTTGAAAAGCCCTCATATGTGGAACCCCATGTCTTTCTTTTTCTGATTTCCTCCCCACCTCTTTCTTCATTCTTTCTTTGTTAAGCTGCTATGATCAAAAGATAAACTTTCCAAACAGGTTATCTGAATTTTTCATCTCACTTTTTCCACAGTCATATGTTTATTTAAAAAATCTGATTGCTGGGAATTTTTCTCAACTTTATCTTCCAACCATTCTACTACTTTAAAAAATTTTCAGTGATCATAATTTCCAAAAACTCTTCACTGTTCATTGAATACATCTTTAAATAAGTATATTTTTGAGGATCTTTCTTATTTTTTAATGTTTCTTCTGTTCCTGATTTTTTTCTTTTCCCCCAAATCGGATCCACCCACCCGTCATTCCTTCCTTATCTCCTCCAATATTTTACACAATAGTTATTTATGAGAAAGGACTAATTTATCTTCTTATCAAAAGAATATCACTTCAAAATAAAAAGGTATTGCATGGTTAACCCAAGCCAGTATCAAATTCATTATTTAATATATATTTTAAAAATATTTGTATAATTAGATAAAATGGTTTAAATTGAGTGATGAAATTGTTTGTAAAACCTAAACTTTAGCCATACTTATGATTACTATGATAATTTATGATTAAATAAAGGTTCATATAATGTAAGATTGAAAGAAGTTTTCTAAACACCACCGAATGTAACCCTCTACTAAGTCCAATAAGATCTGTCTCTCTAGACCCTCTCAGCCTGTGAGCCTCTCTCTTTGATGAATGTCTATGGTTTCAGCTCTAAGGACTAGAAGTTCAAAAGCAAAGAACAAGCAATAATTCATAATGATTCTCTGATAAAATTTTTCAGTCTTTGCAGAATATCTCACCTGCAATTTTATTCAGTTATTCCAAACTTATCCCAACAAGAAACCTCTGCAAACTGTCCAACTCCTAGTTATTTGGGAAAGAAGAAATTCAATTAGGGAATGGTAAGTGAGGTTGCCAACATCTGCTGGATCATCGAAAAAGCAAGAGAGTTCCAGAAAAAAATATATTTCTGCTTTATTGACTATGCCAAAGCCTTTGACTGTGTGGATCACAATAAACTGTGGAAAATTCTGAAAGAGATGGGAGTACCAGACCACCTGACCTGCCTATTGAGAAACCTGTATGCAGGTCAGGAAGCAACAGTTAGAATTG
>NW_011495022.1:4510471-4511847 GCF_000754665.1 Bison bison bison | reverse complement strand
TGCTAAAGCTGAAACTTCAATACTTTGGCCACCTCATGTGAAGTGTTGACTCACTGGAAAAGACCCTGATGCTGGGAGGGATTGGGGGCAGGAGGAGAAGGGGACGACAGAGGATGAGATGGCTGGAGGGCATCACCGACTCGATGGACATGAGTTTGAGTGAACTCTGGGTGTTAGTGATGGACAGGGAGGCCTGGCATGCTGTGATTCATGGGGTCGCAAAGAGTCGGACACAACTGAGCGACTGAACTCAACTGAACTGACCTGAAGTGAGGTTGAATTAGTGCTTCTCTGAAAAGGTGTGAGGTTTGAATTTAGGACTAAGCTTTCTAGTCTTTGGGGGGCATTTTAGGAGGGTGGAATGTTACAGACTACAGCAGTTTCCCTGATCATTCAGGTTGGAACTGCACATTGCTTAATTTTCCAGTGTGGTCTTGCCGTGTTCATGGTGGTGACTCAGTCACTCATGAGATCTCTGCCGCTGTAGTCCCTCCTTTCTCGGCAGCTCCCCTCACTGTAATCCGCAGGTATGTGTTACCTTGGCCCAGTTGCTGCTGCTGCTAAGTCACTTCAGTTATGTCCGACTCTGTGCGACCCCATAGATGGCAGCCCACCAGGCTCCCTGGTCCCTGGGCTTCTCCAGGCAAGAACACTGGAGTGGGTTGCCATTTCCTTCTCCAATGCATGAAAGTGAAAAGTGAAAGTGAAGTCGCTCAGTCATATCCAACTCTTAGCGACCCTGTGGACTGCAGCCTACCAGGCTCCTCTGTCCATGGGATTTTCCAGGCAAGAGTACTGGAGTGGGGTGCCATTGCCTTCTCCAACCTTGGCCCTAGTGCCACTCAAATTTCACTGTGTCCATGGATCACCTGGGATCTTGTAAACATGCAGATTCTGATGGGTTGAGTCTGGGTGGATCTGAAGAGTCTTGGCTTGCAGAAGATGCCAAGTGATGCTGCTGCTGGCATCTGAGGAACTTTGAGTGTTAAGAACATAGAAATAATTAGAAGAATTGGTTCATGCTCCAAATTGTTATTTAAAAAGTACTCCAGACATGCTGAACTTTTGAATTATTAAGATCTCTTACTGATAATCACAGACCCATTATTTTGTACTTTATTTCCATCTACAGATGTCCCAGTGAGAACCTCGTCCTCACATCAGAGAAGGCGAGGGTTGCAGACAGGTATGCGTCCCTTGAATTCACGGGGTCAGCATTGATCAGGGCTCTTGGGAAATCAAGGGAACCATTCATGCCCCCTCAATGTGCCACTCACTTGGGAATTTGGGCATATTTCTAATGCCTTCAGCTCTGAGGAACTGGATCTCTATTTTTAAGAGGGCTGCTTGAAGTACTTAGCTTTGAAGCATATGTG